>NW_028318857.1:517500-602500 GCF_062004578.1 Staurois parvus | reverse complement strand
CTGTCTCAAAAAAAATGCAAAAAAATTCATACGGGTACAGTGTTGCATGACCGCGCAATTGTCGTTCAAAGTGTGATAGCGCTGAAAGCTGAAAATTGGCCTGGACTGGATAGCAGGGCGGGGGGGGGGGGGGGGGGGGAAAGTGTCCGGACTGGAAGGGGGGAAAGTGTCCAGACTGGAAGGGGGGGGAGTGTCCGGACTGGAAGGGGGGGAAAGCCTCCGGACTGGAAGGGGGGGAAAGTGTCCGGACTGGAAGGGGGGGAAAGTGTCCGGACTGGAAGGGGGTGAAAGTGTCTGGACTGGAAGGGGGTGAAAGTGTCTGGACTGGAAGGGGGGGGGAAAGCGTCCGGACTGGAAGGTGGTGAAAGCGTCCGGACTGGAAGGGGGGGAAAGTGTCCGGACTGGAAGGGGGCGAAAGTGTCTGGACTGGAAGGGGGGGAAAGTGTCCGGACTGGAAGGGGGCGAAAGTGTCCGGACTGGAAGGGGAGTGAAAGTGTCTGGACTGGAAGGGGGGGAAAGTGTCCGGACTGGAAGGGGGCGAAAGTGTCCGGACTGGAAGGGGAGTGAAAGTGTCCGGACTGGAAGGGGGTGAAAGTGTCCGGACTGGAAGGGGAGTGAAAGTGTCCGGACTGGAAGGGGGTGAAAGTGTCCGGACTGGAAGGGGGGGAAAGTGTCCGGACTGGAAGGGGAGTGAAAGTGTCCGGACTGGAAGGGGGGGAAAGTGTCCGGACTGGAAGGGGGTGAAAGTGTCCGGACTGGAAAGGGGTGAAAGCGTCCGGACTGGAAGGGGGTGAAAGTGTCCAGACTGGAAGGGGGTGAAAGTGCCCGGACCAGGGGCGGACTGACAACTCATGGGGCCCCCAGGAAGCAGGGGATCATGGGGCCCCTGTGTTCTTGCCCACACTCAAAGCACACCCAAAAAAGCCTTTAAAAAGGTACCAGGGGCATTTCATTGGGCCCCCTACTGTCCCTGAGCCCTCGGGCAGTGCCCGAGTGCTCGAATGGTCAGTCCTCCCCTGATCCGGACTAGAAGGGGGTGAAAGTGTCCGGACTGGAAGGGGGGAAAGTGTCCGGACTGGAAGGGGGTGAAAGTGTCCGGACTGGAAGGGGGGGAAAGTGTCCGGACTGGAAGGGGGGTGAAAGTGTCCGGACTGGAAGGGGGGGAAAGTGTCCGGACTGGAAGTGGTTAAAACATCCCGCTCATCAACCAAGAGAAAATCGTTCGATCAGCGGGTGCGTGAAATTCTTCGGACGATTTTCTTATCATGCGTACGGGGCATAAGACGTCTCTATCGTCTATCTTTTTTTTTTTCATCTTGTACGGGGATTAGAACGCAGATAATCTACATTGTTGCCATTTGTTAAGTTCAGGTAGAAATCATTAGACGATTTAAAGTTAATGAAGAAACGTTTGGTATTACACGGCTCGGCCCCAGAGCGCAAAATTAATACACGTTGTGTTATTATGACATCAGCGCAGGGAGACGGGGCGGACATAAAAAAACGCACGCACGGCGGGCCGCACAGGCACAGCCCACCAGCCTGCTCGCCGCATTGATGTGGATCAAGTCAACGACCTTTGTAATCCCTCTCGAGGTGTGCATTAACGATAACGCCATAATTAGGACTCAGCAAATTAATGCACAATGAATACCTTTTAATATGTTCAGAGCTTAGCTAATTACATATGAAAGACACCACGTCCCCCCCTCCCCTCCCCTTCCCCCCTCTCGGGTCCACTTCCCCCGCCGGTCGTAAACAATTGATATTATGCCTATTTATTAAAAGATTTTCTGCAAATACATTTTTAATTTTCCCTCCGGAACGGAAATAAGGACTGCTTAATTCGAGGAGGTCTGATGATAAATTGCCCGCAAATACCAGGAGATGCCCAAACTCATTTCCCGTCTCTCTCCCCTCCAGGATTGGATGCCGTTTCCTCTTTTCAAATAATAATAAAAAAAAAAAAAAGAACATTTCTAATTTGCAGTTAGTTAGTATTAATCTAAATATATTTGCACATGAACGTTATAATTAAAAGTTCTTTGGTAATTTTAATGTTTGCATAATTGGGAAAATAAATACGGCATGAATAGCTGCCAAACGAGACGTCGGCGAACGTACAATGTATAATTAATTGCACAACAGGGCAATCACGGCTCCCAGCCTTGAGATGAACATATTTTACATTTTTGATTTTTTTCTTTTTTTTTTTTCTATTTCAAGGCTCTTTTGGTTGAACTTTGGTTGCCATGGAAGCAGGTTCACAGATGCTGTCAAAGTTGGGAGATTTGGTGTCATTGTTGTTAAAATATCACTCACGATAATGCGAAGTATTTATTAGAACGAGCCTCGTGGCCTTTTTTTTTAACACCGTTAATCAAACACGTATTAATTACCACGTTGGTGAGCATTTAGCACATACACAGAAGAAAAAAGACATTTCGGAAAGTTTTTCTATAAAGTGGACTTAGTATTGGATATAAATCATTATTATTATTTTACAGGATTTATATACTTATTATTATTATTATTATTATATAGGATTTATATTATTATTATTATTATACAGGATTTATATTATTATTATTATTATTATTATTACACAGGATTATTATTATTCAGGATTTATATTATTATTATACAGGATTATTATTATTATTATTCAGGATTTATATTATTATTATTATTATTATTATTATTATACAGGATTTATATTATTATTATTATAATACAGGATTTATATTATTATTATTATACAGGATTTATATTATTATTATTATTATACAGGATTTATATTATTATACAGGATTATTATTATTATCATTATTATTATTCAGGATTTATATTATTATTATTATTATACAGGATTTATATTAATATTATTATACAGGATTATTATTATTATTATTCAGGATTTATATTATTATTATTATTATTATTATTATTATACAGGATTATTATTATCATTATTATTATTCAAGATTTATATTATTATTATACAGGATTATTATTATTATTATTATCATTATTATTATTCAGGATTTATATTATTATTATTATTATTATAATACAGGATTTATATTATTATTATTATTATACAGGATTTATATTATTATACAGGATTATTATTATTATCATTATTATTATTCAGGATTTATATTATTATTATTATTATACAGGATTTATATTATTATTATTATTATTATTATACAGGATTATTATTATTATTATCAATATTATTATTCAGGATTTATATTATTATTATACAGGATTATTATTATTATTATTATCTTTATTATTATTCAGGATTTATATTATTATTATTATTATTATTATTATTATACAGGATTATTATTATTATCATTATTATTATTCAGGATTTATATTATTATTATACAGGATTATTATTATTATTATTATCATTATTATTATTCAGGATTTATATTATTATTATTATTATTATAATACAGGATTTATATTATTATTATTATTATACAGGATTATTGTTATTATTATTATTCAGGATTTATATTATTATTATACAGGATTATTATTATTATTATCATTATTATTATTCAGGATTTATATTATTATTATTATTATTATAATACAGGATTTATATTATTATTATTATTATACAGGATTATTGTTATTATTATAATACAGGATTTATATTATTATTATTATACAGGATTATTGTTATTATTATTATTCAGGATTTATATTATTATTATACAGGATTATTAATATTATTATTATCATTATTATTATTCAGGATTTATATTATTATTATTATTATTATTATACAGGATTATTATTATTATTATTATCATTATTATTATTCAGGATTTATATTATTATTATACAGGATTATTGTTATTATTATTATTCAGGATTTATATTATTATTATTCAGGATTTATATTATTATTATTATTATACAGGATTTATGGCACCAACAGTTTGCTCAGCGCTTTACAATATAACGGAAGACAATACAGCAACAATACAGTTCAATACCAGAGGAATAGGAGGGCCCTGATCCTGGGAGCTTACAATCTAAAAGAAGGGGATACAAAAGATGATAGCTGCGGAGGATGATCTGGTGGAGGTGATTCAAGTACAGTTCTTAGGTGGGGGTGGGGTAGGCTTCCCTGAAGAAGTGAGTTTTCAAAGATCGCCTAAAGGCAGACAGGGTGGGGGCTGACCGGACATACTGTGGTAGGGAGTTCCAGAGGATGGGAGAAGCTCTGGAGAAGTCCTGGAGGCGAGCGTGGAAGGAGGTGATGAGGGAGCTAGAGAGGAGGATATCATGGGAGGAGCGGAGCGGGTGATTTGGGCGATATCTGTGGATGAGGTTGGTGATGTAGCTGGGGGCAGTGTTGTGGATGGCTTTGTAAGCTGTGGTTAGTATTTTGAATTTTATACGTTGGGTTAGTGGAAGCCAGTGGAGGGATTGGCAGAGAGGGGCAGCAGTCGCTGATCGGTTGGTAAGGTGGATGAGTCTAGCGGCAGTCGCTGATTGATTGGTAAGGTGTATGAGTCTATTCTTAAGGTGTATGAGTCTAGCAGCAGTCGCTGATCGGTTGGTAAGGCATATGCGTCTAGCAGCAGTCGCTGATCGGTTGGTAAGGTGGATGAGTCTAGCAGCAGTCGCTGATTGGTTGGTAAGGTGTATGAGTCTAGCAGCAGTCGCTGATCGGTTGGTAAGGTGGATGAGTTTAGCAGCAGTCGCTGATCGGTTGGTAAGGTGGATGAGTCTAGCAGCAGTCGCTGATCGGATGGTAAGGTGGATGAGTTTAGCAGCAGTCGCTGATCGGTTGGTAAGGTGTATGAATCTAGCAGCAGTCACTGATCGGTTGGTAAGGTGGATGAGTCTAGCAGCAGTCGCTGATCGGTTGGTAAGGTGTATGAGTCTAGCAGCAGTCACTGATCGGTTGGTAAGATGTATGAGTCTAGCAGCAGTCGCTGATCGGTTGGTAAGGTGGAGGAGTATAGCAGCAGTCACTGATCGGTTGGTGAGGTGGATGAGTCTAGCAGCAGTCACTGATCGGTTGGTAAGGTGGAGGAGTATAGCAGCAGTCACTGATCGGTTGGTGAGGAGGATGAGTCTAGCAGCAGTCGCTGATCGGTTGGTAAGGTGGAGGAGTCTAGCAGCAGTCACTGATCGGTTGGTAAGGTGTATGAGTCTAGCAGCAGACGCTGATCGGTTGGTAAGGTGGATGAGTCTAGCAGCAGTCGCTGATCGGTTGGTAAGGTGTATGAGTATAGCAGCAGTCACTGATCGGTTGGTAAGGTGGATGAGTCTAGCAGCAGTCGCTGATCGGTTGGTAAGGTGTATGAGACTAGCAGCAGTCGCTGATCGGTTGGTAAGGTGTATGAGTCTAGCAGCAGTCGCTGATCGGTTGATAAGGTGGAGGAGTCTAGCAGCAGTCGCTGATCGGTTGGTAAGGTGTATGAATCTAGCAGCAGTCGCTGATCGGTTGGTAAGGTGTATGAGTCTAGCAGCAGTCGCTGATCGGTTGGTAAGGTGTATGAGTCTAGCAGCAGCATTCAATAGACTGAAGGGTGGATAGCCTGTGTAACAGTAGACCAATGAGGAGGGAGTTGCAGTAATCGAAGCGGGATATAACCAAGGCGTGGATAAGTTTTGTTGTGGTGTCATTGGTCAGGAAGGGGCTGATTTTGGAAATGTTCCGGAGGCTGAGGCGGCAAGATTTAGCCAGTGAGTGGATGTGGGGCCCAAAGGAGAGGTCAGAGTCTAGGATTACGCCAAGCACCCGGCATGAGGGGAAGGACCAATGGTTGTGCTGTTGATCTTAATGGTAAAGTCATGAGTGGGGGATCGGGGGGGGGGAGGAAATATTACAAGCAAAAAAAAAAAACTTACCTCCTGATATATTATGCAAAAAAATGAATTACAACTTGTTCAAGCATTACACATAATGGTGTGATATGGTGTCGTTCATTCTGAATTACAGCCCAATGAATGGTATTCCAATGCACCTTCTCTACATAATGTGAATGGCATCCCAATGAATGGCACACAAAGCACCTTGTTGGGTAGTGATGGGCTTCATGTTCGACTCGAACATGGGCCGTTTGTGTGTTTGCTGTTCACCCACCGCACCCCACAATGCACTGCACTCCAACAGTGCATTGTGATTGGCCAAAGCAATGTGCATGATGACGTTACAAGGGGCAGGGTGACGTCGTCACAGTATTTAAGAACTGTCAACCCAGTGCAGCTGTCAGACGGCGGGAGAGCGAAGCAGGTTTTTTTTTTTTCTTTTTGCAGGTCCGTGGTGGTGGCGGGCATCGTGATTGATGTTGGATCTACTTCAGGGGACACTTTTTAAATTTTAATTTTTATTAAAGGTCTTGACAAAGGCTGTCTTCTGCCATTTTTTACTACACTTTTTTTGTGTGAATGAGTAGCTGTACCATACCCCATACTCATTCACATATGGTGGGGCCGGGATCAGATTCCAATATGCCTCCCCCTTCCCCAGTGAATAGCACCCATCTTACCTTTGAAACCTGATGGTCCATTCATTCTGAATTACACCCCAGTGGATGGCACCCCAACCTGTCTTCTCACCATGATGTGATGCAGTGCCATTTATTCTGAATGGCATCCCAATGAATGGCACCCAATTCACCTTCTTATTGCGATGGTGTGATGCAGTGCCATTAATTCTGAATCCATTCATTCTCAATTGCACCCCAATGGATGGCACCCAGACATCTCCTCTCAATATGATGATGTGATGCAGTGCCATTTATTCTGAATGACACCCCAATGATTGGCACCCAACAAAGTGTTGGTGTGATGCGGTGCTATTCTCTCTGAATGGCATCCCAATGAATGGCACCCAACTCAACTTCTTATTGCATTGGTGTGATACAGTGCCATTAATTCTGAATCCATTCATTCTCAATTGCACCCCAATGGATGGCACCCAGACATCTCCTCTCAACATGATGGTGCAATACAGTACCATTTGTTTTAAATGGCACCCCAATGATTGGCACCCAACACTCCTTCTCAAAGTGACGGTATAATGTGGTGCCATTCATTCTGAATGACACCCCATTGAATGGCAGTTCAACACACCTTCTCAAAGTGAGGGTGTGATGCAATGCCATTCATTCTGAATATAACCCCCATGAATGGCACCCCAACGCACCTTCTCAACTCATTTGTTTTGCAGTGCAATGCCATGCATGACACCATACTAACGTGCATTGCCGTACACTGAATGAAATGCTGCATGCACATTTTCTAGGTACATTGTGGGGCATTAGGCAGCCTATTCAAGTGAATGAGCTGCTTTATCACAACCCACATTAATGCAGCACAATCCCTTGAGTGGACCTAGCATCATATATATCATGTACCCTACTGCTTCCCTGTCCGAACACAGATCCACGGACCCCACTGCTGACCATACAAGACGAGACAGCACCAGACTTATATTAAAACAGGACATGGATGAAAAGGGATATGGGGAGCTGAGACAGGGGTCTCCCCACCTCTCCAAAGGGGGCTGTGTTCCATGGGCCCCCCACCCAAAGTCACTCCCGTCACAGATCCCCCTTCCTTAACCACCAGGAGTGGAGCAGGGAGGAGAGTTTCTTCAGTAGAGCGCCCTGGCGCGCTTCAGAACATCTAAATTCTTTCATTGCTTGTAAACGGAAGAGGAAGGATGGCTGACCAGAACGTCCGCTCTATATTATATTTGTAGAAGTCCTGGTCAGCCATTCTTCCTCTTCAGTTTACCAGCCATGAAAGAATCTAGATGTTCTGAAACGCGTCGGAGGCTCTACTGAAGAAACATCTCCTCTCTGCTCCACATTTATCCTGCAGTGTGCCTTCAGTTACCCTATATGTTTTTTATTTATTTTTTATTTTGTGTTGTAACAAACTTTTGTTTGTTAAAAAAAATGTTCTTTTATTTATCAGTTTAGTTGCCTTCAGATTCCCACTCGCTTATGGGGAAAAAGCTTTGTACATTGCAGGTAAGTATAACATGTTTGTTATTTAAAAAAAAAAAGAAAAACGTTTCCAGCCACTTTAATTTAACCCCTTCACGCCTGAAAGGGTTAAACAAATCTTAATGCCTAAGCACAATTTTGCAATGTTGACATGTGTTAGTAAAACCGCGCATATCATCACAACGACTTTGTACATCCAGGAGAATTATGCCACGTTTTTTTCAGGACAAATTGGGCTTTCATTTGGTGGTAAATGGTAATGGATATCTCCTGATTTTGTTTTTATTATCAAAGGAAAACTGGCGCAAAATAGTAAAAAAAAATGTTTTTTAAATTTAGCTGCATGTTTCTTGCTACTACCATAACCTACCACCAAAAAACAACCCAAAATAAATTTGCCAGCTCTTGACGATCGCAGCGATACCGTATATGTGTATGTTTTTTGTTGTTTGTACCCGGAGTACAGCCCAGAAACAATAGGGCGCATTTTGTTTTTTTTGGATTTTTTTTTTTACCTAAAACATGCTGACACTAACTGACACCAATAAAAAAAAAAAATCCCGACCTTTGACCTTGACCCAAACACTAACCCTGGCACTAAACTATATCAAACCTTGATCTATTAATTTTTTTTTTATTTTTTATTTTACATTTATTTATCTTTTTTTTTAAACAAACATTTTCTTTTCTATACAGAGTTAGAGAGATACAATGTATAATAGAATGTATATAATGATAGAATGTATAATAGAATGCATATAATGATACAATGTATAATAGGATGTATATAATGATACAATGTATAATGGAATGTATATAATGATAGAATGTATAATGGAATGTATATAATGATAGAATGTATAATGGAATGTATATAATGATAGAATGTATAATAGAATGCATATAATGATACAATGTATAATAGGATGTATATAATGATACAATGTATAATGGAATGTATATAATGATACAATGTATAATGGAATGTATATAATGATACAATGTATAATAGGATGTATATAATGATACAATGTATAATGGAATGTATATAATGATACAATGTATAATGGAATTTATATAATGATAGAATGTATAATGGAATGTATATAATGATAGAATGTATAATGGAATGTATATAATGATACAATGTATAATAGGATGTATATAATGATACAATGTATAATGGGATGTATATAATGATACAATGTATCATGGGATGTATATAATGATACAATGTATAATAGGATGTATATAATGATACAATGTATAATAGACTGTATATAATGATACAATGTATAATAGAATGTATATAATGATACAATGTATAATGGGATGTATATAATGATACAATGTATAATGGGATGTATATAATGATACAATGTATAATATGATGTATATAATGATACAATGTATAATGGAATGTATATAATGATACAATGTATAATGGAATGTATATAATGATACAATGTATCTCTCTCCTCCATTCAAGAGAAGAAAAAAAACAAGTGTGTGTGTGTGTGTGTGTGGGGGGGGGGGGGGCTATACAGTGGCTGATCATGTGACCTGGAATCCGATCGTTAGAGCGGGACCCGGGGCTCTCAGTGACACCCTGGTCTTTGTGCTGGGAGTGCGCCATGCAACGCACTCCCAGCAGAAAGACAGGTACGCAAATATGTGGCCCCACGCAAAGAAACCCAGTTCTGTGAGGCCGCGTATTTGTGTGACGTCGGCGCGAAGGGGTTAAGATGGTCTTTTTTGATTAAGTTACATTTTGCAAACAAGAAAGAAAAGTTGTTTTTTAATTTTTTTATTTCAAATTATTATTTTAAGACTCCGAAAAGTTTTTTGCAAGACATCCCAAGTAAAAAAACCTTTTTTTTCCCCCATCTGTGTCTCTACTACGGAGTTTTATTCTGGTCTGGTCAGGAAGTGAAGGAAAATCTCTCCAACACAGATACGGATGAAAAAAAAACAAAAATACTTTTTTTTAGTAGCGTGCGAAAGACTTAGATCTATTGTCAATCTATTGTATTGCTTTTCTTTCGGCTGTCACAATCACTGATCCCTCTGTATCACAGAAAGGTCTGACTCCCTCTGAAGCACAACCCTGAGGATATCACCCCCGGGGATCAGCTCACAAAGTGTCACGGCAGTGACAGTTAGCTAGCAGAATACAAGATGCAGTAGCAAGTTGAAAGACCCAAGGTCAGACAGTCAAACGGTCTGAGGCAGAGGAAAGCAGGATTCAAAATACAGGAAAAATTTCCAAGAAACAGGATAAATGCAGTGTAGCCAGGCAGCTACAGGCTGACAGAACCTGTTGATCAGGTACAGGGTGCTGAGTTCCATTTAAAGGTGATTAACCAGGGTCAGGTGTGCAGGCTACAGAGTGGCAGGCTGCAGTGCCAGAACTGTCCATAGATGGCGATGGAGAACAATTCTAGCAAATCAAAATCTCTCACATTCTCTGGCCATGTGCTATGTGAGACCCAAGCGTAGGAGGACACAAATGATTTAGGATCCTTTCACACGGGGTGGACCTGTTTAGCGGATCCGCTTGCTCAGCGGTGGGATCTCTCCGCTGATCCCCTCTGAGCAAGCGGATGACAGGTCTGAGTCTGCTGCTGCAGAGCCGACACAGAGCTTCTCGCTCTCCTCAATGGCCGGTCGGATGAAAATGAAGGGAAATTGGATCCCCGTCCGTCCCTTTTTTGCGGATAGGACTGGATGGGATGTTGGCGGGTGTGAAGGGACCCATGCCTGTTTCCACCCAAAGCTCCATAGAGGAGAATGGAAGTTCCGATTGGGTCCACCTGAAGAACGGGCAGGCGGACCCCTTCGGAACATCCGTGTGAAAGAGGCCTGTTTGTATATACAGGAGAAACTCGAAAAATGAGAATTGGTGCAAAAGTTAATTTATTTCTGTAATGCAACTTAAAAGGTGAAACTAATATATGAGACTCATTACATGCAAAGCAAGATAGTTCCAGCCGTGATTTGTCCTCATTGTGATCAGATCTCAATGAGGACAAATCTCCTGCTGGATCTCTATACTGACATGGACGGGGGATGGGTGAGAAACGTAAGGATTCCCCATCGTTTGATGGAAATGAAAATGATCGACCTACAGAGGACTGAATTCAAAGACACCCCGAAAATCAAAGTGAAGAAATGATGCAGCAGGCGAGTCCACTTTGCTGAAATGTCATTGAAGCAACTCAGAATGGTCCTCGATAGTTTGTGTGGCCCCCACGTGCTTGTATGCATGCCTGACAACATCGGGGGGGGGGCTCCTAATGAGACCATGGATGGTGTCCTGGTGGATTTCCTCCCAGATCTGGACCAGGAAATCACTGAGCTCCTGGACAGTCTGAGGTGTAACCTGAAACATGACATCCCAGAGGTGTTCTATTGGATTTCGGTCAGGCGAGCGTGGGGGCCATTCACTGGTATCAATTCCTTCATCCTCCAGGAACTGCCTGCATACTCTCCCCACATGAGGCCGGGCATTGTTGTGCACCAGGAGGAACACAGGACCCACTGCACCAGGAGGAACCCGGGACCCACTGCACCAGGAGGAACCCAGGGCCCACTGCACCAGGAGGAAACCAGGGCCCACTGCACCAGGAGGATCCCAGGGCCCACTGCACCAGGAGCAACCCAAGACCAACTGCACCAGGAGGAACCCAGGACCCACTGCACCAGGAGGAACCCAGGGCCCACTGCACCAGGAGGAACCCAAGACCAACTGCACCAGGAGGAACCCAGGACCCACTGCACCAGGATGAACCCAGGACCCACTGCACCAGCATAGGGTCTGACAATGGGTCCAAGGATTTCATTCCCATACCTAATGGCAGTCAGGGTGTCATTATATATTAACATAAAGAACAAGACTACACTTGGGGAGAATTAACTTCCATTTACAGGTAACAACCCAGAGCAATTAAAAGAGGTATGTTTCCAAGCACCCCTCTCCATGCACCTGGTAAGAGGAACAGACCTAGCGCTGGACCTACAGATGGCCACCAAGCGGAAGATCATTCTCCCCAAGTGTAGTCTTGTCCTATATTGTACACCCCTTGAGGGTTAGGAAATGATGTGAATGTACAATGTATATATGGGCAGCACAGTGGCTAAATGGTTAGCACTTCCACCTGGTAGTACTACAATTGCTGGTTTGAATCCCGACCACGGCACCACCTGCCTTGAGTTTTCATGTTCTCCTTGTGCCTGTGTGAGCTTCCTCCAGGTGCTCCAATTTCCTACCACACTCCAAAGACATTCTGGTAGGTGAATTGGCTCCTATCTAAACTGTGTATATGGCTAAATGGTTAGCACTTCCACCTGGCAGTAGAAGGGTCATTGGTTTGAATCTCAACCATGGTACCACCTGGAACTTGCATGTTCTCCCTGTGCCTGCATGGGTTTCCTCCCACACTCCAAAGACATGCCAAGACATTAAATGGCTCCTGTCTAAATTGTCCCTAGTATGTGCATGTATGACTGTGAGTTAGGGACCTTAGATTGTATGCCCCTTGGGGGTTAGGGACTGATGTGAATGTATAATATATATATGGGCATCACAGTGGCTAAATGGTTTGTGGTTCAAATACCAACCACAGCACTACCTGCTTGGAGTTTTCATGTTCTCCCTGTGCCTGTGTGAGTTTCCTCCGTTTCCTCCAACACTCCAAACACATGCTGGAAGGTGAATTGGTTCCTGTCTAAATTGTCCCTAGTATGTGTATGTATGAATGTGAGTTAGGGACCTTAGATTGTACGCCCCTTGAGGATTAGGGACCTTAGATTCTACGCCCCTTGAGGGTTAGGGACCTTAGATTGTACACCCCTTGAGGGTTAGGGACCTTAGATTGTACACCCCTTGAGGGTGAGGGACCTTAGATTGTACACCCCTTGTGGTTAGGGACCTTAGATTGTACGCCCCTTGAGGGTCAGGGACCTTAGATTGTATGCCCCTTGAGGGTTAGGGACCTTAGATTGTACACCCCTTGTGGTTAGGGACCTTAGATTGTACACCCCTTGAGGGGGAGGGACCTTAGATTGTACACCCCTTGTGGTTAGGGACCTTAGATTGTACGCCCCTTGAGGGTTAGGGACCTTAGATTGTACACCCCTTGAGGGTTAGGGACCTTAGATTGTACGCCCCTTGAGGGTTAGGGACCTTAGATTGTACACCCCTTGTGGTTAGGGACCTTAGATTGTACGCTCCTTGAGGGTTAGGGACCTTAGATTGTACGCCCCTTGTGGTTGGGGACCTTAGATTGTACGCCCCTTGAGGGTGAGGGACCTTAGATTGTACACCCCTTGAGGGTGAGGGACCTTAGATTGTACACCCCTTGAGGGTTAAGGACCTTAGATTGTACACCCCTTGAGGGTTAGGGACCTTAGATTGTACGCCCCTTGAGGGTTAGGGACTGATGTGAATGTACAATATATATGTAAAGCGCGGTGTAAACTGATGCCACTATATAAGTACCTGAAATAAATAGATATAAAAAGGTAACAGAAGTCTTCCGGGAAGTGTAGTAGCCCTGAACCAGTCTTCAGCAGTTCAACAAGTTCCGCGAGTAATTTAAAAGAAAAAACATAAAAAAAAAAAAAAGAAGCAGCCCAAATGTTCCGTACATGAGCGAGCTATATAAATTTTAATAAGCCCTACTGTAAGTACAACTTGTTAGCTTGAAGCACCGCAGGTGGTGAAATTCCTCCCCTCGCCGCGCGCAATTTCTTTGTTATTTCCTTGCTTCTCGCGGCTCCTTCCCTCCCTGACGCACTTTGATGTAAAGAAAGCTCAAGCGTTTTGTATTGTTAAAAGTTCTTGTGTTCCATAATTAAATGACAGCCGTGCCGTAATACATTCAGGCCACTGAACTACACCGCCGAACTTCAGCGGCTCCAAATGATTATTTTGTAATTATTTGACTCGACTGTCGCTTCATTATTGGGTTGGGGAGCGGGCGGAGATGGATGGGGAGCAGTTAAGGCGGCCGGGGACGTCTTCATAGCTCTTTATTAAGCCGCTCTCCTTTGTGCGTTGCTGCTGACCCGTGCCGGAGTCAGTCGGGGGGAAGAAGGAAATTTGCCTCTCAGCAAGTTTTCTCTTGAAACAAATGATTTTCTTAAAGGATCCGCGGCGGAGGGGAGGATTGGAGGAAATGCCGAAGGGTTTTCTTTTCAGACAACTGACATTTGTGCTGCAATGTTTGTATGCGTTCTTATGGTACTGTCATTGATTTTATTACATGAAAGGGAAACTGCTGGTTTAAAATGTACCAGGGGCGGACCGACCATTTGGAAACTCGGGCACTGCCCGAGGGCCCGGGGTCAGTAGGGGCCCCCATGAGATGCCCCTGGTACCTTTTTCATAGGCTTGAGTTTAGGCAAGGGGCCCCATGATCCCCTATTGCCCGGGGGCCCCATGAGTTGTCAGTCGCCCCTGAAATGGACTTTTCAGTGACTCTGCATGCCTGCGTAATTAAACCCCTGATATGTTACAATGTACAGTGAAAGTATCATTTCTTTTTCATCAAAACTCCACCTTTTATCATTAAAAAGATTTCCTTGTGTCCCAGTCCATGTAGCCTCAGTCCAGGGAGATTAGGTAGATTGGGGGTAGGTGACAAGCAGCACAGGGGCTAAATGGTTATCCCTTCTGCCTGGCAGCACTAGGATCATTGGTTCAAATCCCAACCATGGCACCACCTGCCTGGAGTTTGCATGTTCTCCCTGTGCCTGCGTGGGTTTCCTCCCACACTCCAAAGACATGCTGGTAGGTTAATTGGCTCCTGTCTAAATCGTCCATAGTATGTGTATGTATGAATGTGAGTTAGGGACCTTAGTATGTACGCCCCTTGAGGGTGAGGGACCTTAGATTGTACACCCCTTGAGGGTTAGGGACCTTAGATTGTACACCCCTTGAGGGTTAGGGACCTTAGATTGTACACCCCTTGAGGGTTAGAGACCTTAGATTGTACACCCCTTGAGGGTGAGGGACCTTAGATTGTATGCCCCTTGAGGGTTAGGGGCCTTAGATTGTACACCCCTTGAGGGTTAGGGACCTTAGATTGTACGCCCCTTAAGGGTTGTGGGCCTTAGATTGTACGCCCCTTGAGGGTTAGGGACCTTAGATTGTACGCCCCTTGAGGGTTAGGGACCTTAGATTGTACACCCCTTGAGGGTTAGGGACCTTAGATTGTACGCCCCTTAAGGGTTGTGGACCTTAGATTGTACGCCCCTTGAGGGTTAGGGACCTTAGATTGTACACCCCTTGAGGGTTAGGGACCTTAGATTGTACACCCCTTGAGGGTGAGGGACCTTAGATTGTATGCCCCTTGAGGGTTAGGGGCCTTAGATTGTACGCCCCTTGAGGGTTAGGGACCTTAGATTGTACACCCCTTGAGGGTTTGGGACCTTAGATTGTACACCCCTTGAGGGTTTGGGACCTTAGTTTGTACGCCCCTTGAGGGTTAGGGACCTTAGATTGTACACCCTTTGAGGGTTAGGGACTGATGTGAATGTACAATATATATGTAAAGCGCTGCGTACATTGACAGCGCTATATAAGGACATGAAATAAATAAAGTAAAACCTTGGCACTTCAACTGGTGATGAAACTACAAATCCCATCTTGTCTCCGGGATGTACTCCTGAGCCTTGTAGTTCTACAACAGCTGGAATTCTGAGGCTGCCTACCCCTGGAGTAGATAGATAGTGACCCTGGATGATGCCTGACCAATTAGGTGCACGAGAGTGAACAGCGCTGTTAGGAAAGGTCTTCCAGGCATCCAGGTAAGTCTCTGGTGACCACAATTGAGATGGTTGCAGCACACAAGGGTCCAGCTGAATGCTCACACATGAAGAAATCACATGAGCGATGATCAGGGCGGGGTATATATAGTTCTGTGCAACCGCTTTACAGAGGTGTGAAAAAATGCTGCAAATGAAGAATGCGTTCAGAAATCGAAGTGTTAATAGTTTATTTTTTTTTATCAATTAACAAAATGGAAAGTAAACGAACAGAAGAGAAACCCAAATCCAACCATAATCTGGTGTGACCGCCCTGTGCTTCTTCAACCGCCTCCCGCCCACCATATAAGGGAATGACGGGCGCAAGGCGGTTCTCTCGTTCTGGGAGGACGTCATCTGATGTCCTCCCACTCTAACCGCGCGTGCGCAGTGCAGCGATCGGTGGTGCGCTGTGTCTCTGGGACACAGCGAATCACTGATCAACGGAAAGAGCCGATGTTGTCGGCTCGGTCATGTGATCAGCTGTGTCCAATCACAGCGGATCGCATGTAAATAAGGAAATGCTGGTTATCGGCATTTCTTGCCCCATGAGCTGTCACGCTGACATGTACACTGATCATCAGGGCACTGATGATCAGTGTAGCCCCATCAATGCCACCTGTCAGTGTCCATCAGTGACACATCAATGACACATATCAGTGCCCATCTAAGCTACCTTTCAGTGCCACCTATCAGTGCCAGTCAGTGCCGCCTATCAGTGCTGCCAATCAGTTCCACCTATCAGTGCCATTCAGTGCCGCCTATAAGTGCCCGTCAGTGCTGCCTATCAATGCCCATCAGTGCCGCCTATCAATGCCCATCAGTGCCGCCTATCAGTGCCAGTCAGTGCTGCCTATCAGCGCCACCTATCAGTGCCATATATGAGTGCTGCCTTTCAGTGCCCATTAGTGATGCCTGTCAATGCCCATCAGTGCCACCTACTAGTTCCTCCTCTTCAGTGCCCATCAGTGATGACTGTCAATGCCCATCAGTGCCACCTACTAGTTCCTCCTCTTCAGTGCCCATCACTGCATCCTCATTAGCGCACATCAGTGAAGGAAAAAAATTACTCATTTACAACATTTTATAACAGAAACTAAGGAAAAACTTTTTTTTTTTTGTTTACATTTTCAGTTGTTTTTGGTTTGTTTAGCAAGAAATAAAAAACCACGAGGTGATTAAATACCACCAAAAGAAAGCTCTATCTGCCTCAAAACAAAATTATAAAAATGTAATATGAGTACAGTGTTTCATGACCACACAATTGTCATTCAAAGTGCGACAATGCTGAACTCTGAAAATTGGCCTGGGCAGGAAGGGGGTAGAAGTGCCCTGTAGGCAGGAAGGGGGTGACAGTGCCCGGTAGGCAGGAAGGGGGTAGAAGTGCCCTGTAGGCAGGAAGGGGGTAGAAGTGCCCTGTAGGCAGGAAGGGGGTGACAGTGCCCGGTATGCAGGAAGGGGGTAGAAGTGTCCGGTAGGCAGGAAGGGGGTGACAGTGCCCGGTAGGCAGGAAGGGGGTAGAAGTGTCCGGTAGGCAGGAAGGGGGTAGAAGTGTCCGGTAGGCAGGAAGGGGGTAGAAGTGTCCGGTAGGCAGGAAGGGGGTAGAAGTGCCCGGTAGGCAGGAAGGGGGTAGAAGTGCCCGGTAGGCAGGAAGGGGGTAGAAGTGCCCTGTAGGAAGGAAGGGGGTAGAAGTGTCCTGTAGGCAGGAAGGGGTTAGAAGTGTCCTGTAGGCAGGAAGGGGGTGACAGTGCCCGGTATGCAGGAAGGGGGTAGAAGTGTCCGGTAGGCAGGAAGGGGGTGACAGTGCCCGGTAGGCAGGAAGGGTGTAGAAGTGTCAGGTAGGCAGGAAGGGGGTAGAAGTGTCTGGTAGGCAGGAAGGGGGTAGAAGTGTCCAGTAGGCAGGGAGGAGGTAGAAGTTCCCGGTAAGCAGGAAGGGGGTAGAAGTGTCCTGTAGGCAGGAAGGGGGTAGAAGTGCCCTGTAGGCAGGAAGGGGGTAGAAGTGCCCAGTAGGCAGGAAGGGGGTAGAAGTGTCCGGTAGGCAGGAAGGGGGTGACAGTGCCCAGTAGGCAGGAAGGGGGTAGAAGTGTCCTGTAGGCAGGAAGGGGGTAGAAGTGCCCAGTAGGCAGGAAGGGGGTAAAAGTGTCCTGTAGGCAGGAAGGGGGTAGAAGTGCCCGGTAGGCAGGAAGGGGGTAGAAGTGCCCTGTAGGCAGGAAGGGGGTAGAAGTGTCCTGTAGGCAGGAAGGGGGTAGAAGTGCCCAGTAGGCAGGAAGGGGGTAGAAGTGCCCGGTAGGCAGGAAGGGGGTAGAAGTGTCCTGTAGGCAGGAAGGGGGTAGAAGTGTCCTGTAGGCAAGGGGTTAAAGGAGCTTGAACAGCACATCTTGAAACTCCAGTCTGCTTTGACCATTTTGGGAGGGACTATGCTGACGCAGTGTAAATACCTTGTATCTCATTGCTGTGCTCAGTCTTGCCATGGTGTGTGACTTGTGACATGAAACAGTCTTCCACAAACTCACTTTAGTAGCAGAGTTTGGCTTTTCCTCCCCCAGTTTTAAGTCTCCTACACAGCTGTTTCTGTTCTAACTGTGTTTCAACCTACATATGAAATTGATGATCATTAGCACTTGATAGGCATAATTGGATATTCATACACCTGACCCTAATCCTAGAAAGTCCTTGACTTTGTGCATGTGTAAGAACTGATGCTGGTTTGAAGCCAAAGGGTAGTCACACCAAATCTTGATTTGATTTATATTCTTCCTCTGTTCACTCACTTTTTATTTTGGAAGTTAAAAAAAAACAATTACAATCTATATTTCTGAAAGCATTCTTACTTTACATTTCCTAACACCTGGCTAAAACTTTTGCATATACTGGACATTGCTCACAAAAATGAAAGGCAGACTTTGTAATCAGAGTCTAGCATCAAGTCAGTGAAACTCCTGGGATATGGATCTGGTCAGGTAAGTAGCAGAGGGGGTTGGTAATCAGTTTCAGCTGCTTTGGTGTTCATGAAATTACCAACAGGTGCACTAGATGGGCAACAATGAGACGACCCTCAAACAGGAATGGCTTTACAGGTGGAGGCCACTGATATTTTTTTCCCTACTCATCTTTTCTGACTGTTTTTCATTAGTTTTGCATTTGGCTCGGGTCAGTGTCACTACTGGTAGCATGAGGCCATACCTGGACCCTACAGAGGTTGCACAGGCAGTCCAACTCCTCCAGGATGGCACATCAATACGTGCCATAGCCAGAAGGTTTGCTGTGTTTCCCAGTACAGTCTCAAGAGCATGGAGGAGATTCCAGGAGACAGGCAGTTACTCTAGGAGAGCTGGAGAGGGCAGTAGAAGGTCCTTAACCCATCAGCAGGACTGGTATCTGGAGGGAGCATGCAGGCAGTTCCTGGAAGATGTGCAAGGAGCAACAGGATGAGCCCTTCCAGAGCCCTACAAAATGACCTCCAGCAGGCCACTGGTGTTAATGTCTCTGACCAAAAAATCAGAAACAGACTTCATGAGGGTGGCCTGAGGGCCCGACGTCCTCTATTGGTCCCTGTGCTCACTGCCTGGCACCATAGAGCTGGATTGGCATTTGCCATTGAAGATCGGAATTGGTAGGTCCACCACTGGCTCCCTGTGCTCTTCACAGATGAGAACGTTCTGCCTGTAACATGGTTCAGCATGACCGTTTTGGTGGTGGGTCAGTGATGGTCTGGGGAGGCATATCCATGGAGGGACACAAGGACCTCTACAGGCTAGACAATGGAACCATGACTGCCATTAGGTATCGGGATGAAATCCTTGGACCCATTGTCAGACCCTATGCTGGTGCAGTGGATCCTGGATTCCTCTTGGTGCAGTGGGTCCTGGGTTCCTCCTGGTGCAGTGGGTCCTGGGTTGCTCCTGGTGCAGTGGGTCCTGGGTTGCTCCTGGTGCAGACAATGCCCGGCCTCATGTGGGGAGAGTATGCAGGCAGTTCCTGGAGGATGAAGGAACTAATACCATAGAATGGCCCCCACGCCTGACCAATAGAACACCTCTTGGATGTCATGTTTCGGTCCATCCAACGCCGCCAGGTTGCACCTCAGACTGTCCAGGAGCTCAGTGATGTCCTGGTCCAGATCTGGGAGGAAATCCCCCAGGACACCATCAGTGGTCTCATTAGGAGCCTCCCCCGACGTTGTCAGGCATGCATACAAGCACGTGGGGGCCATACAAACTAATGAGGACCAT
The DNA here is from genome assembly GCF_062004578.1 of Staurois parvus. Lineage (NCBI taxonomy): Eukaryota > Metazoa > Chordata > Amphibia > Anura > Ranidae > Staurois > Staurois parvus. The sequence goes on along the minus strand of NW_028318857.1, from coordinate 582,459 downwards.
TCTGAGTTGCTGCAATGACATTTCACCAACATGGACTCGCCTGCTGCATCATTTATCACTTTGATTTTCGGGGTGTCTTTGAATACATTCCTCTGTAGGTCAATCATTTTCTTTTCCTTCCTTACGTTCCTAACACATTACCCAGACCATATCAGTATAGATATCCAGTAGGAGATTTTTCTCCATTGAGATCTGATGTGTTTTCAAAGTGTCACGTAACGATAGCTCTATGGATCCACAGTCCGCGATTCCCCAGGGCGCGGAGTTTAAGCCCCAGTCTGCTTGTTCACCAGAGCCCCTGATGGTGGGAATGGACTTGGAACAGGCTGAGACCAGGTCATGGCCCCCGGGGACACCCAACTGTAGTAGAGAGGACCGCCAGCGGGACGTAGCTAGATAAGAGCCTGATGTGAAGAGGCAGGGCAGACCTGAGCGGTAAACGGATGGATCCGTGCAGTCAGACAGGCCAGGTCGGTAACTGTGGAGGCAGAACGGAATAGAGTAGCAGGCAGAGGATAGTCGGGCCACAGGTCAAGTTCAGCAACAGGAGGTCAGACGATCAGGAGCAGGCAGAAGAGTGGTCAAAGGCAAGCCAGGGTTCAGGACAGGAGACGGTCAGCAGTAATCAGGATCAGGCTGGGTTCGGCAACAAGGTACACTCACAGGATCAGAACACAAGCAGAGAGTCAAGACCATACGGCAACTTGGACATTGCAATGGCCAGTTTAAATAGCCCGCCTAGCGCCGACAGGCGCGCTTGGGTCCTAGTGCCTGTCCAGCACCGTCATTGGTGACAGGCGCGCCTGGGTCCTAGTGCCCGCCTGCCTGTATGTCTTGTCGGGATCCTACGCATGTGCAGATTCGTGCGCCGCAGCGATCTTCTCGTTCCCTGACACAAATTGTTCCTTTCATTTTTTGTGCCGTGTATATATAACCTTCCAGCAGAGGTAGTGAACCAGTCAACAGTAAATAACTTTAAACATGCTTGGGAAAGGCATAGATCTATACTCAGACGAAAAATTTTACGTAAAAACCCCCAAACAAAACAAAAAAATGGGTGGACTTGATGGACCACTCTGTTTTTTGCTGCCGTCACTTTTCTATGTTTCTATTGTTTGTGTGTGTATTGGTACATCCACTTTATATCCCTATAGTAATCCCACAGAAGTAATCACACAAAAGTAAACGAATCTGAGATTAAAGCACTAATTCACAATTTATTAGTCCAGATACAATTTCTTGTCAATGTAAGATCAAATAGAGGCAACGCGTTTCGACTCCATCAGGGCTATGAAAGTACAACAAAAGAATATTTAAATAAATGAAATACATAAAATCACATAGAATATATAAAAAATACATAAAAAGTAGTAACACATGAAATCAATTCTGTCAGTGGTTCAGAAAGTACTATTCAATCATTTAAAAGTCATGCTTTAAATTAATAAAAAGATTTTAAAACTAATGAAAAGTTTCATTGGTTTTATAACCGTCCTATTTGTTAATCTCAGATCTATTCAGTTACATTACAAAACGATGATGTTGGAAGTTGACGTGTAAAAGCCGCCAGCCCAGAATGCAGAAACCCAGTTCAGAAACCACTGCAGTACTATTCCATTGTAGCCTCAGTAGAATAATCTCAGGGTCCTCAGGGTTCCAGCACTATTCAGCCATTTCTTCACCTTTCAGATAAATAGAAGAGCACACAAGAGGCCTTGATTCTACCAAGAGGACACTTCATTCTCAGGCTTAATTAGAAAAGATTCAAAATGGCAACTTCTCTACTGAAATTCCAATTCAAGAAATGTGAGAGGTCTGGTACCAGGGGTGTGGATAAGGAGGGGGTTAGGGGGGCCTTGACTCTACTTGGAGAACTCTCCATTCTCCGGTTTAATTGGAAAAGATAAAAAAATGGCAACTTCTCTACTGAGATTCCAATTCAAGAAATGTGAGAGGTCTGGTACCAGGGGTGTAGATAAGGAGGGGGTTAGGGGAGTCTTGACTCTACTAGGAAAACACTCCATTCTCCGGTTTAATTGGAAAAGATAAAAAAATGGCAACTTCTCTACTGAGATTCCAATTCAAGAAATGTGAGTGGTCTGGTACCAGGGTGTCAGCATCTGCGGTAGTGAGCCCTTGTAGATAGTCAACTTGGGGTTCCCCAGGGCGCGGAGTCTAAGCCCCAGCCTGCTTCTTTACCAGAGCCCCTGATGGTGGGTATGTACTTGCAGCAAGCTGGGACCAGGTCGCGGCCCCCGGGGACGCCCGGCTGAGGATGAGGACCGCTCGCAGGAGCAGAGTACAATGGGAGGAGACAAATGGAAATCCAATAGACTAGCTGAGGTCAGGACGGTCAGAAAACAAGCACAGTCAGAGAACGAATCCAGGGTCGGTACATGAGTAGTCAATGCAGGATACAGGAGATAGCAACACACAGGAGCTGCAACAACTAGGAAGGTGCTCAGGCAAAGTGGCCTAGACTGAGCATGTCTTATATAGGCAGTCAAACAAGGAGGCGGGACAGGAAGTGATGGAAGGGAAGGAAATAAAACCCAGAGAACAACAGACGACGCCCATAGGTGAGCACAGACAAACCACACGTGAAAGGGATCAGGAACAGCACTGCAGCAAGGAGGTAAGAATACACAAACTGCAGTCTAACTTGTGACACACGGGTGTAGATAAGGAGGGAGTTAGGGGGGACCAAATCCCCCCAGGGCATCCTGCCCAGTGCTGCTAAGAAATAGCGCAGCTGCAGCAGTGAATGAAAGCATAGTTGGTCACCAGGAGGACAGATCTTCAGCGGAACACCACAGCGTGATGTAATAGGACCTACTAAAGTCCTGCCCACCGCATTCTACTTTTGACGCCTTGTATTACAGCCTTGGCCTGGACCCAGGGACCGCTGCTTACAGTTCCTATACCCACTCAGCGCAGCAAGACACCATCTGTGTCATGGTCTGAAGTCAGGCTCAGAGTCCAGTAGCTATATTATGTTATTACATATTTAAATGGGAAAAATTCCATGCTGGTTATATATTTTCCAGGTTTTTTAGGAAAAACTGACAGAGTGGCCACTATCATTCCAAGGGCAGCAATGAGTGGTCACTTTTGACCAGATTTGGTCCCCCTAACCCCCTCCTTATCTACACCCCTGGTACCAATGCCTATGATTTTTTTTACATTCAGCTGTCAGCGAGGAACCCCACTAACGGCGGAAATATGAATGAATGTCTTCACTACTAAAATACCACATGACTTCATAATGACTTCATGTCGGATTTTAGTAGCTGAGCAGTATCTTAACACATACTCAGATGCAGTAAAATACCGCTCGGTGAATTGTGGGGTTCGGCTCATCACTACTTGTTAGTACCAGGTCACGGTCCTCAGGATTGCCCAAGAGGTGGGTCTAGTAGCAGATACAGCAGGTAGGGATCAAGCAGAAGTGTAGTCAGTAAACAACCCAAAAGTTGGTAACAAGTGGTTGCAGGACGTGATCAAGCAGAGGCGTAGTCAGGGAACAAGTGAAAGGTATTGAATGGTAGCAAAGATATGGACAGCAGTGGGATTGACAAGAGCAAGATATGAGCTGGAGAGAACACAGCAATCTGGCAAACAGGAAGTGAAGAAACATGACTTAAATAGGAAATTCATGGGAGGAGCAAGGAGTTCAAGGATCATCAGAAACGAGGTTCAAGACAAGTTTGTCCAAGGAATTGTCCAGGGAGCTCTCCATCATCTCAGGTGGCTCAGAAAGATGCGATATGGCCAAATACCACAGAGGTTGCAGGTTCGGGTTCAGGTACCACCAAGCTTTGATATCTTTTACCCTTTGCCAGAACAGATAGTGAGCACATGTAGGCAGGTGAAGTCTGTACTACCCACAGTAGGTGGCGCTTGACCGAAGCGCCAATACAAGAGGAAGGAAGTCATTAGGAACATAGTTCTTGTCAGGAATGGACTCGCCACTGGTGGTGGGACTCACCTGCCTTGTGGGCTGCAGTACCAGTGCTGGCCAGCGGGTGCTCTCAGCAGCCAGAATCTCACTCCTGCAGTCAAGCCATCACCTGAGGCTGATTGCAGGAGGTGTATTTAAGCAGGACCAGGCCTGCAATCAGTGCCTTTGTGTATTGTTCCCATGAGCCCCTGTGCCTGAACCTGATCCTGTCGTCTGCCTGCCTTCCTGATCCTCTGCCTGACTCCTGACATTGATAGAACTCTGCCTGCACCGACCTTGGCTATTCCTGACCACTCTTCTGCCTGCTCCTTTGTACGTTGTCTGCCCGATGGTTCCTGACCCGGCCTGCCTGACCACTCCACCTCACCAGCCCTGACTACTCTTGTCTGTGTGCTTGTACTTCCGTTATCAGTTGGAGGTTTGGTTTTGTTTATATTGTGCGTTTATATTTTTGTATAGCCTCTAATAAATTATATTGTTTACATCATACTTGAGCCTGCATTTCCCTGTGTTAGCCCACACACCTCTGGTCATACCTGGAGCCCTGACAGCTCTTCTATGACTTCCTGCGGTCACCAGGGGGAGAGCTCTCCAACTGGACGCTCGCACCTCACATGATCTTGGCAGCCATCTTGAATCAGAGAGGCATCTATTTAGGGCTCTGGCTCCCAGGTTTGATGCATTTTGTGCGAGTGGCTACTGTAGGGACAGGTTCCCCGTCTGGCGGGGACAGTGCGTAGCTGCAGGGAGAGGTTCCAGAAGAGTAGGAAAAGTGCAGGGACTACACTATCTCTACTTAGGAGAACTCCCATATGGGTGTGGACTGGCCAGGCTGTATTCCCGCTCCTCATTGCAGAAGCTGTCGGCATCTTCGCAGGATATGCTTCTCTGCTACAGTTCTGAAAGTGGCTTCGGTCAGTTGTGCCTACCCACCAGGCCTAGTTGTACATTGTTGGGACTTTCTTAATACATTGTTCTCTTTCATCTCGGGCCTCTGTGTGATTTGTGCTTGCCAACACACCACGCTGCACCATGGGAAGCCTGCTTTTCCACGCACATGAACTTTAATGGCCCCCCAGTCTTAGTCCGTAGGGTTCAATAATGAGTTGGCCCCGCCCTTTGCCGCTATAACAGCTTCAACTCTTCTGGGAAGGCCGTCCACAAGGTTTAGGAGGGTGTCTATGGGAAGGTTGGACCATTCTTCCAGAAGCACATTTGTCAGGTCAGGCACTGATGTCGGGGGAGGAGGCCTGGCTCGCAGTCTCCACTCTAATTCATCCTAAAGGGGTTCTATGGGGTTGAGGTCAGGACTCTGTGCAGGACAGTCAAGTTCCTCCACCCCAAACTGGCTCCTCCGTGTCTTTATGGACCTTGCTTTGTGCACTGGTGTGCAGTCATGTTGGGACAGGAAGGGGCCATCTCCAAACTCTTCCCACAAAGTTGGGAGCATGAAATTGTCCAAAATGTCTTGGTATGCTGATGCCTTAAGAGTTCCCATCGCTGGAACTAGGGGGCCAAGTCCAACCCCAACCCCCAAAAAACAATCCCACACCATAATCCCCCCTCCACCAAACTTTACGCTTGGCACAATGCAGTCAGGCAAGTACCGTTCTCCTGGCAACCGCCAAACTCAGACACATCCATTGGATTGTCAGAGAAGTATGATTGGTTACTCCAGAGAACACGTCTCCTCTGCTCTAGAGGCCAGTGGCGGCGTGCTTTACACCATGGCATCTGACGCTCTGCATTACACTTGGTGATGGAAGGCTTGGATGCAGCTGCTCGGCCATGGAAACCCATTCCATGAAGCTCTCTACGCACTGTTGTTGGGCTCAACTGAAGGCCACAACAAGTTTGGAGGTCTTTAGCTGTTGACTCTGCAGACAGTTTACGATTAGAGTGTAAGCTCCTCTGGTACAGAGACTTTTGTGAATGATCCAGAGTTCTCTGTACAGCACTGCGGTATATGTCAGAGCTATATAAATGTATAATAATAATAGTGCGTGATTGTGGGGGAGGGGACATTAGAATGTAAGCTCCTCTGGTACAGAGACTGATGTGACCAGCTCAGTGATCTCTGTACGGCGCTGCGGTATATGTCAGAGCTATGTAAATGTATAATAATAATAGTGTGTGACTGTGGGGGAGGGGGCATTAGAGTGTAAGCTCCTCCGGTACAGAGACTGATGTGACTGTGGGGGAGGGGACATTAGAGTGTAAGCTCCTCCGGTACAGAGACTGATGGGACTGTGGGGGAGGGGACATTAGAGTGTAAGCTCCTCCGGTACAGAGACTGATGGGACTGTGGGGGGAGGGACATTAGAGTGTAAGCTGCTCTGGTACAGAGACTGATGTGACTGTGGGGGAGGGACATTAGAGTGTAAGCTCCTCTGGTACAGAGACTGATGTGACTGAGGGGGAGGGGACATTAGAGTGTAAGCTCCTCCGGTACAGAGACTGATGGGACTGTGGGGGAGGGGACATTAGAGTGTAAGCTCCTCTGGTACAGACTGATGGGACTGTGGGGGAGGGGACATTAGAGTGTAAGCTCCTCTGGTACAGAGACTGATGGGACTGTGGGGGAGGGGACATTAGAGTGTAAGCTGCTCTGGTACAGAGACTGATGAGACTGTGGGGGGGAGGGGACATTTGAGTGTAAGCTCCTCTGGTACAGAGACTGATGTTAGTGTGGGGGAGGGGACATTAGAGTGTAAGCTCCTCTGGTACAGAGACTGATGTGACTGGCTCAGTGTTCTCTGTACAGCGCTGCGGTATATGACAGAGCTATATAAATGTATAATAATAATAGTGTGTGACTGCGGGGGAGGGTACATTAGAGTGTAAGCTCCTCTGGTACAGAGACTGATGTGACTGTGGGGGAGGGGACATTAGAGTGTAAGCTCCTTTGGTACAGAGACTGATGTGACTGAGGGGGAGGGGACATTAGAGTGTAAGCTCTTCTGCTACAGAGACTGATGGGACTGTGGGGGAGGGGACATTAGAGTGTAAGCTCTTCTGCTACAGAGACTGATGGGGCTGGCTCAGTGTTCTCTGTACAGCGCTGCGGTATATGTCAGATCTATATAAATATTGTTGACCAGTCATCATTGTATAACTAGGCTCCTCAGAATATAATTGGGTCTACAAAAAATGTTTGACATTTAATACAAAGAAGGGTTATGGGTAGACACACACACACTCACGCACACGCATACACGCACACACATGGCTGCACATGCACACACGCATACACGCACACACACGCGCGCACACACCACAATGTCAAATAACTGGAAATACATCTAGGGACTAAATAGAGGTTTTTAATATCTGTCTGAATTTCTTCTTTAATAACAATTTCCCATAAACTTGGAGTGTATAAATATTTTAACTTTGAATTTGTTTAATCAAGTTACAAGAAAAAAAAAAGAAAAAGAAGGAAAATCATCACATTTCATTGCTGAGATATTTCAAGCGAACATGTTCCGAGCGGCGGCTCTCTGAAATAAACCACACAGGAAAAGTAAATATTCATAAAAGAATTATGATTCCAGAAATGTAATTCAGGATCACATTTGAAGTTGGGGGCTGAATAATTACGATTTCCTTATGAGCGGTGCGCGCGCTCGCTGCGTAGGAATTATAAAACGGGATGAACAAACATTTAAATCATGTCCCTGCATATCTAAATGTCTCATTTCTGAGTGTTTGCTCTGAACAACAAACAAATAAGAATGCAACTCGGGGAAATATTAATTGTCGGGATCGTCGTATATTGCCGAGGAAAGGAGCTGGAGGTTGGCTGAAGTCTTGTTCCTAGGAAGGCGAGGGCGGCGGGGAACCGACACGAATGATTCCCGGAGATCTGGCCATAAGATCAGAGCCGGACTAGAACATGAATCTATAGACATGGGAAGGAATAAACTACACCTTCAGGCAGGGGCGGACTGACAACTCATGGGGGCCCTGGGCAATAGGGGATCATGGGGCCCCTGTGTCCTTGCCCAAACTCAAAAAAAGCCTATAGAAAAGGTACCAGGGGCATCTCATACTGACCCCCGGGCCCTTGGGCAGTGCCCAAGTTTCCAAATGGTCAGACCGCCCCTGCCTTCAGGTTATGCTGCAAGTCTTTATACATTCCTGACATGTCACAATTTTCACAGACAGGGTCTTTTTTCTGAAAAGCTACACATTTTCTCAATAAAAATCCATCATTGAGCTCCATTCAGTGACTTTGCCTAGGCTGAGATGAAGTCATCAGTCTGCTGCAGGCAGTAGGGAGCATTTCCTCAGTCTCCCCTCCCCCAGTGATCAGATTGTACATTTTAACTTTGCTTTTGGTGTGGGAGATGTTAATGACGATGGAGGAATATGTTACAAAAACACAACCACACCCCCCCCAAATAAAAAAAAATTAATTATATTTTATAAATAAAATATGTTATATTAGTTAATTAATCAATTAATGAATTAATAAAAAAAATGGGCAGACTCACTTAGTCTTGTCTTCTATCTTCCCTCTCCTCTCCTCTTCCTTTCTTTTCTCTTTTTCCATCTTTTCCTTTCTTTTCTCTTTTTCCATCTTTTACCTTCTTTCTCTTTTCCTCTCTTTTTCCTTCTTTTTTCTTTTCTCCTCTTTTCCTTTCTTTTCTCTTTTCCATTCTTTTCTCTTTTCCCCTCTTTTCTCTTTTCCCCTCTTTTCCTTTCATTTCTCTTTTCCCTTCTTTTCTCTTCTCAAAGCTAACAATGTATGGTCAGCATTTCTCCTGGAGGCAGCAATACCCAGGTACATCCATGAGGTGTGTGCACAGCTCTCTGGGCTCACATGAAGTGGGTTGAAGGACATCAAGCAGGCCAGAAGAAGTTGGATGTTCTCTTACAAACTGTGATGCAGTTCTGATTTTTGGGGGGCAGCCGCCTGATTGGTACATTACCAGGGTTCTAATATCTGATATCCTTCATACGATACGTAAAGTCACATCCCGTTTGTTAACATTTAAAAAAGCTATTTTTCTTTGCTATAGATTAGAAATCACTTACCTATTCCAGGCATGGATCTGTTGAAGGCATCATTCCTCATTAGATTAGTAATATCTCTGTTCTCCTCTTTTCCCTTCTTTTCTTGTTTTCCCCTCTTTTCCCTTCTTTTCTCTTTTCCCTCTTTTCTCTTTTCCCCTCTTTTCCCTTCTTTTCTCTTCTTTTCTCTTCTCAAAGCTAACAATGTATGGTCAGCATTTCTCCTGGAGGCAGCAATACTCAGGAACATCCATGAGGTGTGTGCACGGCTCTCTGGTCTCACATGAAGTGGGTTGAAGGACATCAACCATTCCAGAAGAAGTTGGATGTTCCCTTACAAATCGTGATGCAGTTCTGATTTTCGGGGGGCAGCCGCCTGATTGGTACATTACCAGGGTTCTAATATCTGATATCCTTCATATGATACGTAAAGTCACATCCCGTTTGTTAACATTTAAAAAGCAATTTTTCTTTGCTATGGATTGGAAATCACTTACCTATTCCAGGCATGAATCTGTTGAAGACATCATTCCTCATTAGATTAGTAATATCTCTGTTCTCCTCTTTTCCCTTCTTTTCTTGTTTTCCCCTCTTTTCCCTTCTTTTCTCTTTTCCCTCTTTTCTCTTTTCCCCTCTTTTCCCTTCTTTTCTCTTCTTTTCTCTTCTCAAAGCTAACAATGTATGGTCAGCATTTCTCCTGGAGGCAGCAATACTCAGGAACATCCATGAGGTGTGTGCACGGCTCTCTGGTCTCACATGAAGTGGGTTGAAGGACATCAACCATTCCAGAAGAAGTTGGATGTTCCCTTACAAATCGTGATGCAGTTCTGATTTTCGGGGGGCAGCCGCCTGATTGGTACATTACCAGGGTTCTAATATCTGATATCCTTCATATGATACGTAAAGTCACATCCCGTTTGTTAACATTTAAAAAGCAATTTTTCTTTGCTATGGATTGGAAATCACTTACCTATTCCAGGCATGAATCTGTTGAAGGCATCGTTCCTCATTAGATTAGTAATATCTCTGTTCTCCTCTTTTCCCCTCTTTTCTCTTTTCCCCTCTTTTCCCTTCTTTTCTCTTCTCAAAGCTAACAATGTATGGTCAGCATTTCTCCTGGAGGCAGCAATACCCAGGTACATCCATGAGGCGTGTGCACGGCTCTCTGGGCTCACATGAAGTGGGTTGAAGGACATCAAGCAGGCCAGAAGAAGTTGGATGTTCCCTTACAAACTGTGATGCAGTTCTGATTTTTGGGGGGTAGCCGCCTGATTGGTACATTACTAGGGTTCTAATATCTGATATCCTTCATACGATACGTAAAGTCACATCCCGTTTGTTAACATTTACAAAGCTATTTTTCTTTGCTATGGATTGGAAATCACTTACCTATTCCAGGCATGAATCTGTTGAAGGCATCATTCCTCATTAGATTAGTAATATCTACCAACACCCACCATGTACAAACATTTGATTAAAGTCTTCCCTCCTTCTTCCTGCGGAAACATTGATTTATTTTAATTATTTTGCTTAATAACAAATTTAATTTCCAGCTAATGCAGGCTACATGTCAGAAGATCCTTTAATTGTGAAATAATTGCATTTCTTTCGTCAAAGTCTGACTCGATTTTTGAAGCTTGTCATCAATCCTTTAGTGATTACTGACCTGATAGAGAAATACATATCCAATTAATCAAGGCATGTACCAGCAAAACCTTTATTTAGATGTGCAATAATTAGATAACGTAAAAAAATGCATGAAAAACAAGAAAATGGCTCCCAAGGCAGTTGAAAGTGCAGCTCCGACTTGGAGGAAAGCTGTGCGTTTTGCAAAGTTGATTAATTAGATTTGGGCTGTCTCTGAAGGCTTGATATTTCCAGGCGTGGAGACGTTCTGACAAAGGGGGGGAATAAAAAAAAAAATTTAAACGCAGAAGAATTGGTGGAATGAGAAAGTCAAAAAACGGTACGCATGGATTTCTAGCTTTAACCACTTGTCTACCATGGGTGAGAAGCTTGGAGCACCGCTGGAAGCTGAAGGGGAACCTCTTCCCTGGATCCAGAGAGAAGGGGGTGCCGGTGTCTCAATACACTTTTCCAGAAAGTAACAGACACAAGTAGAAAGAGCATCGCTCTCCCAACCAGTCCATGCAACACAGATGAAGCTGCATCAGCCTACATGTCTCTGCCAGACCACGCCCACTGACGTGTTTCGCTCTAGTCATAGTCCATAGTCATAGGTAGGGGCGGACTGACCATTCGGGTACTCAGGCACTGCCCGAGGGCCCAGGGTCATTAGGGGGCCCCACGAGATGCCCCTAGTACCTTTCATAGGGTTTTTTGGGTGTTGTTTGAGTGTGGGTGAGAACACAGGGGCCCCATGATCCCCTATTGCCCGGGGGCCCCATGAGTTGTCAGTCCGCCCCTGGTCATAGGGACCCTATGACTAAGCCCTGGTGGGCGAGATGAAATGTGTCAAGGGGCATGATCTGGATGAGGCTGCTTCTTACGTCTATGTTGCACAAGCTGGTCAGGAGAGCACTATTCCTTCTACTCACTTGTCTACCAGGGGTAAAAAGCTTGGAGCACCACTCAAAGCTGAAGGGGAACCTCTTCCCTGGATCCAGAGAGTCATATTCCATAGTCATAGGGATCCTATGACTAAGCCCTGGTGGGCGGGATGAAATGTGTCAAGGGGCGTGGTCTGGCTGAGGCGGCTTCTCAATAGTATGCTGCTCAAGCTGGTCAGGAGAGCAACATTCCTTCTACTCACTTGTCTACCATGGGTAAAAAGCTTGGAGCGCCACTCAAAGCTGAAGGAGAACCTCTTCCCTGGATCCAGAGAGTCATAGTCCATAGTCATAGGAATCCTATGACTAAGCCATAGTGGACGGGATGAAATGTGTCAAGGGGCGTGGTCTGGCTGAGGCGGATTCTTAATAGTATGCTGCTCAAACTGGTCAGGAGAGCAACATTCCTTCTACTCACTTGTCTACTATGGGTAAAATGCTTGGAGCGCCACTCAAAGCTGAAGGGGAACCTCTTCCCTGGATGCAGAGAGAAGGGGGTGCCGGTGTCTCAATACACTTTTCCAGAAAGTAACAGACACAAGTAGAAAGAACATTGCTCTCCCAACCAGTCCATGCAGCATAGATGAAGCTGCCTCGGCCTATGTGTCTCTGCCAGACCATGGCCACTGATGCGTTTCGCCCTAGTCATTGTCCACAGTCATACGGACCCTATGACTAAGCCCTGGTGGGCGGGATGAAATGTGTCAAGGGGCGTGGTCTGGCTGAGGTGGCTTTTTATGTCTATATTGCACAAACCGGTCAGGAGAGCGACATTCTTTCTACTCACTTGTCTACCAAAAGCAAAAAGCTTGGAGCACCGCTCAAAGCTGAAGGGAAACCTCTTCCCTGGATGCAGAGAGAAGGGGGTGCCAGCGTCTCAATACATTTTTCCAGAAAGTAACAGACACAAGTAGAAAGAAATCGCTCTCCCAACCAGTCCATGCAACATAGATGAAGCTGCCTCGGCCTATGTGTCTCTGCCAGACCACGCCCACTGACGCGTTTCACCCTAGTCATAGTCCACAGTCATAGGGTTCCTATGACTAAGCCGTGCCGGATGAAAGGGGTGTGGTCAAGGGCCGATGAAAGGGGCGGCATCAAGGGGCGTGGTCTGGCTGAGGCTGCTTCTTACGTCTATATTGCACAAGCCGGTCAGGAGAGCGACATTCTTTCTACTCACTTGTCTACCAAAGGCAAAAAGCTTGGAGCGCCGCTCGAAGCGGAAGGGGAACCTCTTCCCTGGATGCAGAGAGAAGGGGTGCTGGCATCTCAATACATTTTTCCAGAAAGTAACAGACACAAGTAGAAAGAACATTGCTCTCCCAACCAGTCCATGCAACATAGATGAAGCTGCCTCGGCCTACGTGTCTCTGCCAGACCACGCCCTGACGCGTTTCGCCCTAGTCAAAATGCATAGTTATAGTCATAGGGACACTATGACTAATCCCTGGTGGGCAAGATGAAATGTGTCAAGGGGTGTGGCCTGACTGAGGCTGCTTCTTACTTCTATGCTGAAAAAGCTGGTCAGGAGAGAGACATTCTTTCTACTCACTTGTCTACCAAGGGTAAAAAGCTTGGAGCGTCGCTCAAAGCTGAAGGGGAACCTCTTCCCTAGATCCAGAAAGAAGGGGGTGCCGGCTTCTTTATATATATATATATACATATATATATATATATATATATATATATATATATATATATATATATATATATATATATATATATATACAAATAAAACTAATAAAAATAATAAAATTATAAAATAAAACTAATAAAAAAAAATGAAAAAATAAAATAAAGCTAAATAAAAGTTTTAGATAAATACCAAATCCTGATTTATTTTTTTAGCTCTTTATTACTATGATAATGATTATAATGATTTATAATGATAAAATAAATCTAATAAAAAATTTAAAATTAAAAATAAAATGATAAAATAAATCTAATAAAAAAATTTCAATCAAAAATAAAATGATAAAATAAAACTAAATAAAAGTTTTAGATAAATGCCAAATCCTGATTTATTTTTTTAGCTCTTTCTTACTATGATAATATTTATAATGATAAAATAAATCTAATAAAAAATTAAAAATTAAAAATAAAATGATAAAATAAATCTAATAAAAAAATTTAAATCAAAAATAAAATGATAAAATAAAACTAAATAAAAGTTTTAGATAAATACCGAATCCTGATTTATTTTATAGCTCTTTATTACAATTTAGCAGAAAACAAATTGTTGATGATTCATATACAATGTGTGGAAAGGGCTCATTACGTCCAGCATTTTGGCTGCGTTGACCGTACCGGTGAGAGTATTTCTCCAGCCCACGATTCACCTGGAATTGTTTCATTATTTTTCAGGTTCCAAGATTTATTAGTACAAACCACACCACTATCATTTAGTCCCCGCTGGTTTTCTGAAAGTGCTTTTTTTTATTTTTTTTATCCTTTTGGTGAACTTTTTTTTTTTTTTTTATCCACAGTGACCCCGAACCGAAGAATTATATTAGGCAGCAAAAGACTGTAAGCAGCCTGGCCATTGAGATGAATGACGTGAACGTTCACAAACAGGTCTGATTACCGGGGACAAGGGGGATGATTATCTCAAATAGAAGGCTGAGTGGCATCGCCGCACTCACAGATTCGTTCACGTGCGTTTCCGGACTCCAGACTTAACCACTTGCCCACCGCGACAATTTTTCATTGTTGCCCATGTGAAATGTTTTATCTCCAAAGATTTTTGCACAATTGTTTATCAAACACACGCAGCTTTGGGGAGGAGTACTATGGCAGGGTGATGTCATGTTTATAGGAAGCTATGTAGCTGTTGGCCCCTCCCAACAGCCATGATCTACCTGCATTGCATAGAGATGCAAAGAGACCCGGTGATGACATCATTGGTTCTGAAATAAAATATGTAAAGAAAAATAGACGTTTAATAAAGAATTGATACAGTTGATGTTACCGAGTCGCTGGCTTCATTGTATTAGAGGATTATTGCTACATTTCAAAGACATTTTGGCCAAAGCACCAGTATCCTGACCCTTCCCAATCCTATCCAAAACTGCCTCTGGAAGAAACTTCCAGAACATAGGGAGGGAGATTCAAATGACCAGCCTGAATATTTATTATGGCCTGGCCAATCCCTGGAGAGGAGTGTCCAGAAGGTGGCTGGAGAGATGATAAATAGTCTAAAGCCCTAGAGAGATTGTTCCTTCTCCCCAGGAGGACTCCAAGCCTTAGGGGCTGCTGCCCTCCTGAGGAATCCTGTGGACTGTGAAGCTGTTCTTGAGACCTCAGAGGTGTCAGGGCTGAGGGCCTGGAATGAGCTTCCTGAGGAGCTGGATGCAGGAGTTCACCATAGGGTCTGGAGAAGGGTTGTCTCCCTCACTAGACCCTATCTGGAGGAAGCTAGAATGTGTGCAACTATCCTGGGGACCTGTGAGTAGTGACCCTGAACTGATTCCTGGTGATTGTGTGCTTCTTGGATGTTTCAGAGCTAGTTTGGATTGAAATGGCTCTCATAGGGTCCAGAAGGTGGCTGGAGAAGTGATACATATTCTGAAGCCGTAGAGAGCTTGTTCCTTCTCCCCAGGAGGGTTCCAAGCCTTAGGGGCTGTTGCCCTTCTGAGGAATCCTATGGACTGTGAAGCTGTTCTTAAGACCTCAGTGGTGCCAGGGCTGGGGGCCTGGAGTGAGCATCCTGAGGAGCTGGATGTGGGAGTTCACCATAGGGTCTGGAGAAGTTTTGTCTCCCTCACTAGACCCTGTCCGGAGGAAGCTAAAAGGTGTGAAACAGTCCTGGAGACCTGTGAGTAGTGACCTTGAACTGATTCCTGGTGTGCTTCTTGGATGTTGGATGTAGGGAAGAACCATCCATTACCAGTGGCAATCTTCTAATACAATGTATCCAGTTACTCGCTAACATCCATTGCATCAATTCTTTACTAGACCCTGTCCGGATTCTGAAGCCGTAGAGAGCTTGTTCCTTCTCCCCAGGAGGGTTCCAAGCCTTAGGGGCTGTTGCCCTTCTGAGGAATCCTATGGACTGTGAAGCAGTTATTGAGACCTCAGTGGTGTCAGGTCTGAGGGCCTGGAGTGAGCTTCCTGAGGACCAGTCTCCCAGGTAATTTGCGGTAGCTTACATTTTCTTTGTTGGGCTTCTACCAGCGGCCCCTCTGGGGGTAGCGCTACAATAGCTTGAACAAAATGTTCCCATTGATGATTTCCCTTCTATTACGGCAACTGCAAAAACTCAATAATGATCCCCACCAGAAGAGGTGCAGACAACCATTAAAGGCTAACACAGGTTATGGCCCTTCCCCATCCTATCCAGAACTGCCTCTGGAAGAAGCTTTCAGAACATAGGGAGGGAGATTCAAATGACCAGCCTGAATATTTATCATGGCCTGGCTAATCCCTGGAGACAAGTGTCCAGAAGGTGGCTGGAAAGGTGATACATATTCTGAAGCCGTAGAGAGCTTGTTCCTTCTCCCCAGGAGGGTTCCAAGCCGTAGGGGCTGTTGCCCTTCTGAGGAATCCTATGGACTGTAAAACTGTTCTTGAGACCTCAGTGGTGTCAGGGCTGAGGGCCTGGAGTGAGCTTCCTGAGGACCAGTGTCCCAGGTGATTTGTGGTAGCTTACATTTCTTTGTTGGGCTTCTACCAGCGGCCCCTCTGGAGGTAGCGCTGCAATAGCTTGAACAAAATGTTCCCATTGATGATTTCCTTTCTATTATGGCAACTGGAAAAATCTCAATTTGGATCCCCTCCAGAAGAGGCGCAGACAACAATTAAAGGCTAACACAGGTTATGGCCCTTCCACATCCTATCCAAAGCTAAAAAAAAGGGAAATGTTTGGCTTTAGATGCACGATACCAGTGGGGCGCGTTACTTCCATCAACACTGCCAGGAGCTCAGGATGACCTGCAGCTAATTGCAGGAAAAAGGAGAATTCCTAATCTATCAGCGCACAGCTTGCAGGCAATCAGAGTTCGTCCGATCGCAGAACATCTGCAAACCAAAGCGTAAAAACCGGGAGCCATCCCTCCGAATGAATATTTCTGAAATGATTGTCAGACTGGAGGCATGAAGCGGCAATACGGCTTTGTGCATTAATGGACGTCACTCCAGTCCTGGGCTGAAGGACCATCATATCCTGCTGCATGGAGGAGCGCCATTATCTTATTAACGGGAGGAGGATCTGAGAGCAGCAATGATCTGACCCACTTAACACCCGTGCCCTGGAGATGAATGTATGGGCACGCATGTCCTCCGAGTCCGTCCAATCCCGATTGTGTCTGAGGGATTACATGGCCATTGGAAGGCATCCATTTGTTATTAAAGCTGAAGGTCAATCTTCTTGCATTTTGCCTTCCTTGGTTCCTCCCCCCTCCCCCATCAACATACCAACACAATGTTTAACCACTTCCCCTCCGCAGTGATTTAGCATTTTGCATCCCTACTCGCGCTGTCATTTGCAGCCTCACCTGTCAATCACCGGGTGATTACCCACCGACACCCGGTGATTGCCAGGAGAGACCTGTGTATAAACAACATGGATCTCTCCCCATCAGCTCCTGCACACTGCTTTGTATGGCTCTGCATAGCACAGCCATACAAAGCAGTGTGCTTACAGTGAAGCACACAGTTAACCTTTTGATTGCCCCAGATGTTAACCCCTTCCTGCCCAGTGCCATTGGTGTCAATGCTTTCTGTTAGCGCTGATTACTATATTGGTGTCACTGACATCGCCCCAGATGTTAACCCTTTCCTGCCCAGTGCCATTAGTGTCAGTGCTTTCTGTCAGCACTGATTACTGTATTGGTGTCACTGGCATCGCCCCAGATGTTAACCCTTTCCTGCCCAGTGCCATTAGTGTCAGTGCTTTCTGTTAGCACTGATCACTGTATTGGTGTCACTGACATCACCCCGGATGTTAACCTCCTCCTGCCCAGTGCCATTAGTGTCAGTGCTTTCTGTCAGCATTGATCACTGTATTGTTGTCACTGACATTGCCCCAGATGTTAACCCCTTCCTGCCCAGTGCCATTAGTGTCAATGCTTTCTGTCAGCACTGATCACTGTATTGTTGTCACTGACATCGCCCCAGATGTTAACCCCTTTCCTGCCCAGTGCCAATAGTGTCAGTGCTTTCTGTTAGCGCTGATCACTATATTGGTGTCACTGACATCGCCCCAGATGTTAACCCCTTCCTGCCCAGTGCCATTAGTGTCAGTGCTTTCTGTCAGCACTGATCACTGTATTGGTGTCACTGACATCACCCCGGATGTTAACCTCCTCCTGCCCAGTGCCATTAGTGTCAGTGCTTTCTGTCAGCATTGATCACTGTATTGGTGTCACTGACATCACCCCGGATGTTAACACTTTTCTGCCCAGTGCCATTAGTGTCAGTACTTTCTGTTAGCACTGATCACTGTATTGGTGTCACTGACATCGCCCCAGATGTTAACCCCTTCCTGCCCAGTGCCATTAGTGTCAATGCTTTCTGTCAGCACTGATCACTGTATTGGTGTCACTGACATCGCCCCAGATGTTAACCCCTTCCTGCCCAGTGCCATTAGTGTCAGTGCTTTCTGTTAGCACTGATCACTGTATTGGTGTCACTGACACCAAGCCAGTAACCCCCCAGTGTCAGAATGCCCAACGCAGTCCCATTGTAAGTCGCTGATGGCTGCCATTACTAGTAAAAAAAAAAATATTCCAGCATATATACCGCCATTTGTAAGCGCTATAACTTTCACGTAAACCAATTTACACGTATTGGGATTTTTTTTTAGCGAAGACACGGAGCAGAATACATTTTGGCCAAAATTTATGACGAAATTTGATTTTTTAAGAAAACCTTTCTGTTTACATTGTATACCTTATTTTAGATTCAATGATGTCATCACTGGGTCTCTGTGCTTCTATATGCAATGCAGCCTCTTCCACCATGACTGGTGGGAGGAACTGACTGAAAACATCACAGCAACTTGCCTCAGTACTCCTCTCAGGAGCCCTCAGCCCTTGTGCAACCAGTGGGCCGGCTCTTGGGAAGAGTTATGCAAATATCCAAATGTCTTGATGGGCAGCTATCAGTCTGGAGCAGTGGATGTTCCTAGGCAGGTTACATTGACATGAAGACCACCCTAGGTGATGCCCATGTGTGATGCTGAGATTCCATGATTGAAAGGGGTGGACAGGCAGGAGAGCAAAGAGCTAGATGATGCTGGACGTCCTCCAGCCAGGAAATGAGGTGGAGCTCTATCTGACTTGCTGCAGCTTCTAATGCACAGTGTGAGACGCTCCCAGTGTGCAGTGACATCAGAGGAAGATGTTTCAGTCCAGGAGAGGAGCTGGTACACCTGTGCACGACTGAAGGGGAGGAGCCTATACACCTGTGCAAGACTGGAGGGGAGGAGCCAGTACACCTGTGCAAGACGGAAAGGGGAGGAGCCGGTACACCTGTGCATGGCTGAAGGGGAGGAGCCAATACACCTGTGCAAGACTGGAGGGGAGGAGCCAGTACACCTGTGCAAGACGGAAAGGGGAGGGGCCAGTACACCTGTGCAAGATGGAAGGGGAGGAGCCGGTACATCTGTGCAAGACTGAACGGTAGGAGCCGGTACATCTGTGAAAGACTGAAGGGGAGGAGCCGGTACACCTGTGCAAGATGGAAGGGGAGGAGCTGCTACACCTGTGCAAGATGGAAGGGGAGGAGCCACTACACCTATGCAAGACGGAAGGGGAGGATCCAGTACACCTGTGAAAGATGGAAGGGGAGGGGCTGGTACACCTGTGCAAGACTGGAGGGGAGGAGTTGCTACACCTGTGCAAGATGGAAAGGGAGGAGCCGGTACACCTGTGAAAGACTGAAGGGGAGGAGCCAGTGCAACTATGCAAGGCTGCAGGGGAGGAGCCAGTGTAACTGTGCGAGACTCGAGGGGAGGAGCTGGTGCTCCTGTGCAAGAGTGGAGGGAAGGAGCTGTTACACCTGTGAAAGACTGAAGGGGAGGAGCCAGTACAACTATGCAAGGCTGCAGGGGAGGATCCAGTATAACTGTGCAAGACTGGAGGGGAGGAGCCAGTACACCTGTGCAAGACTGGAGGGGAGGAGCCAGTACACTGGTGAAAGATTGAAGGGGAGGAGCCAGTACAACTATGCAAGGCTGCAGGGGAGGAGCTGGTACACCTTTGAAATACTGAAGGGGAGGAGCCAGTACACCTGTGCAAGACTGGAGGGGAGGAGCCAGTACACCTGTGAAAGACTGAAGGGGAGGAGCCAGTACAACTATGCAAGGCTGCAGGGGAGGAGCCGGTACACCTGTGCAAGACTGAAGGGGAGGAGCCAGTACACCAGTGCAAGACTGAAGTGGAGGTCAGAGGGAGGATTTACATTTGTAAAAAACAAACATTTTTGTCCAAACATACTAACCCTTTCAGGGGGACATTTGGAGTTTGTATATACAACATTTTGGATGTATATGTTTTCGCACGTAAAGCACAAATGTTTGCTGTTTTGTTTGTAATATAATTATCTCCTATGATCACCATCTCCACCTAGTGGAGGGAGAGAGAGGGTTTCCCATGTCAAAAATTCAAAAAGAACTTGGAATGAGCCCCCCCCCTCCCCAAATCCATATGAGAACCCTTCTGGAACCATACCAGACCACATCCCCTCAATGCAGGGGGTGCTTTGGGGGGGACTTTCCAAAAGCACCTTTTCCCCATCACAAGCCATTTCAATGGGGAAATGGACACCACTCAACTCACCCCAGGAATCAGATGTATGGGATGGCCTCAGCCACTGCTCTGGCCACACCCACTGATGTGTTTTGCACCGCCCACCAGGGCTTGATCACAAAGGCCGGTGTCCATTGAATTGTCTGATGGTGGAATCACTTCTGGACTCCTGCTCCCTTCTTTTGTGGTGTCACCCCTTTTTCCATCTCCAGCCGTAAGGTATTTCACCTTGTCCCCATGTTGATGAGGACAAGGGCCTCTTCCCCACCACCCTGGCCTGATGGTTTTGGGGGAGCAGGGGAGGGTGACTTATCAGAATCTGGAAGCCCCCTCTAACACACAGTCTCCAGATCCCCCCCATGTGAATGAGTAGGCATACATAGTACCCAGGGGCGGACTGACCATTCGAGCACTCGGGCACTGGCCGAGAACCCAGGGTCAGTAGGGGGCCCCATGAAATGCCCCTGGTACCTTTTATAGGCTTTTTTGGGTGTGCTTTGAGTGTGGGCAAGGACAAAGGGGCCCCATGATCCCCTATTGCCCGGGGGCCCCATGAGTTGTCAGTCCGCCCCTGATAGTACCCCTACTCATTCACTAAAAAAATGGCCAAAATAAATGAAAACCTGGAGTAAATTTTTGACAAGTCTTCTATTAAAAAAAGGAAAAAAAATGTCCCCAAAGTAAAGCCAGCATCAATGAACACCGCCTGTCGGCCCACATGGGAAAAAAATTAAAACAGGTCCGCACTCCACGTTCGGCTCCAGCCAATTGACAGCTCCGCTTTCCACTAAACCTAGGGTCAGGGTCACCCAGGGATATTAACGTGTGACCCCGCCCCCTTGTGACTTCATTGACTCAGCATGCCCCAGTCGATGACATCACAAGTAAAGAGTTAAATAGAGAGCTCTAACACCATTGATCTTTTTAGCTATCTGTAAGGAGCAGGGCGGACTGACCATTTGGAAACTCAGGCACTGGGTCAGTAGGGGGATGCCCCTGGTACCTTTTTCATAGGCTTTTTTGAGTATGAGTTTGGGCAAGGACACAGGGGCCCCATGATCCCCTATTGCCCAGGGGCCCCATGAGTTGTCAGTCTGCCCCTGGTAAGGATGTCATTCTTTGCAATGACCACAAGTATAAGGAACATTCTTCTCATTGACCATCACACTAATCTATCATGAGTTGTAGATACAGTAATATATAGCAGGGTTCCCTGAGAATGGAGAGGGGTCCTCTGTGTCGAAAAAAGGTTGAGAAAGGCTGGGCTCGACCGAAGCCAGATGAAAGCCCGCTTCGAGTTTTCCAAAAAAGCTTCTGCAAACTCCAAGCAAGCTTTCATCTGTTTTGCACTGAGGAGAGACTTCCGTCTAGGCCAGGGGTAGGCAACCTGAGAGCCGCAGGACTACAAGTTCCATCATGCCTCTGCAAGTCAGAGCTGTAACTGTCAGTTTTGTAATCTTTGCAATGCCTCATGGGAAATGTAGTTCCACAACAGCTAGAGAGCCGCAGGTTGCCTACCTCTGGTCTAGCCAAACCCATGGCCAATCAATCGAAGTTCCCAGGTGGACTCCAATCCAGGCGTGGAGAAATCTCAGCAACGATCAAGAGAAACGAGCTCCATTTCAAGTCTTGTTGCAAAGGGTCTGAATACTTCTGCCAATGTGATATTTCGGTTTTTCCTTTTTCATACTTTTGCAAACATTTCTAAGATTCTGTTTTCACTTTGTTGTGACGGGGTACGGAGTGTAGATTCATGAGAAAAGAATTGAGGATTAACGAACTGTAGTATCAGGCAGCAACATGTTAAAAAAGTGAAGGGGATTTATTTTAGGTACTTTTATAGCGCTGTCAATTTACACTCATATTGTCCCCGCCCCTGAGGAGCCTACAATCTAAGGTCCCTAACCCTCAAGGAGCGTACAATCTAAGGTCCCTAACCCTCAAGGAGCGTACAATCTAAGGTCCCTAACCCTCAAGGAGCGTACAATCTAAGGTCCCTAACCCTCAAGGAGCGTACAATCTAAGGTCCCTAACCCTCAAGGAGCGTACAATCTAAGGTCCCTAACCCTCAAGGGGCGTACAATCTAAGTTCCCTCACCCTCAAGGAGCGTACAATCTAAGGTCCCTCACCCTCAAGGGGTGTACAATCTAAGGTCCCTAACCCTCAAGGGATGTACAATCTAAGATCCCTAACCCTCAAGGGGTGTACAATCTAAGGTCCCTAACCCTCAAGGGGCGTACAATCTAAGGTCCCTAACCCTCAAGGGGTGTACAATCTAAGGTCCCTAACCCTCAAGGGGTGTACAATCTAAGGTCCCTAACCCTCAAGGAGCGTACAATCTAAGGTCCCTAACCCTCAAGGGGCGTACAATCTAAGGTCCCTCACCCTCAAGGGGTGTACAATCTAAGGTCCCTAACCCTCAAGGGATGTACAATCTAAGATCCCTAACCCTCAAGGGGTGTACAATCTAGGGCCCCTAACCCTCAAGGGGTGTACAATCTAAGGTCCCTAACCCTCAAGGGGTGTACAATCTAAGGTCCCTAACCCTCAAGGGGTGTACAATCTAAGGTCCCTAACTCACATTCATACATACACATACTAGGGCCAGTTTAGACAGGAGCCAATTCACCTACCAGCATGTCTTTGGAGTGTGAGAGGAAACCGGAGTACCCGGAGGAAACCCACACAGGCACAGGGAGAACATGCAAACTCCAGGCAGGTGGTGCTGTGATTGGGATTCAAACCCATGACCCGAGTACTGCCAGGCGGAAGTGCTAACCACTAACCCCCGGTTCAAATCTGTGTGGGTGGTGCCGCTGCGGATCCACATGAAAATCCACCCGCACAGGCAATTGCAGACCCGTGGATGGGTACCATTAATTCTAATGGCACACTGGGAAATGCAACCGTACTGGGCAGGGGCGGACTGACCATTTGGAAGCTCTGGCACTGCCCGAGGGCCCGGGGTCAGTAGGGGGCCCCATGAGTTTCCCCTGGTACCTTTTTCATAGGCTTTTTTGAGTTTGGGCAAGGACACAGGAGCCCCATGATCCCCTATTGCCCAGGGGCCCCATGAGTTGTCAGTCTGCTCCTGGTACTGGGAACCTCGGCTGCGTTTTCCAAAGTAGTGCAGGGACTCCTTTCCCTGCGTGTCACGGGCACGGGAGTCCATTCAAATAAATGGGCTCTCGTGCCCGAGCAAAACACAGCCCGCACGGCCGCGTAGGTGTGAAGCGGGGGTAAGCAACGGTCAAGAGAAACGAGCTCCATTTCAAGTTTGTTGCAAAGGGTCTGAATATTTCTGCCAATGTGATATTTCTATTTTTCCTTTTTCATACGTTTGCAAACATTTCTAAGATTCTGTTTTGACTTTGTTGTGACGGAGTTCGGAGTGTAGATTCATGAGAAAAGAACTGAAAAGTAACAAACTGTAGTATCACTTTAGAAAGTGAAGGGGATTTCACTTTTTTATAGTGCTGGCAATTTACATATATATATATTTTTTTTAATTTAAATATTTATTGATTTTCATCCAAACAAATAATACACACTTATTCTTTTAAAAAAAAATTAACACAATTAAAATTTACATATATATTGTACATTCACATCAGTCCCCGCCCCCGAGGTGCGTACAATCTAAGGTCCCTAACTCCCAATCATACACACACATATTAGGGCCAATTTATACAGGAACCAATTCACCTTCCAGCATGTCTTTGGAGTGTGAGAGGAAACCAGAGTACCCAGAGGAAACCCACACAGGCACAGGGAGAACATGCAAACTCCAGGCAGGTGGTGCTGTGGTTGGTATTTGAACCAATGACCCTAGGACTGCCATGTGGAAGTGTTAACCACTTAGCCACTGTGCTGCCCATATATATTGTACATTCACATCAGTCCCTAACCCTCAAGGGGTGTACAATCTAAGGTCCCTAACCCTCAAGGGGCGTACAATCTAAGGCCCCTAACCCTCAAGGGGCGTACAATCTAAGGTCCCTAACCCTCAAGGGGCGTACAATCTAAGGTCCCTCACCCTCAAGGGGCGTACAATCTAAGGCCCCTAACCCTCAAGGGGCGTACAATCTAAGGTCCCTCACCCTCAAGGGGTGTACAATCTAAGGTCCCTAACCCTCAAGGGGCGTACAATCTAAGGTCCCTAACCCTCAAGGGGCGTACAATCTAAGGTCCCTAACCCTCAAGGGACGTACAATCTAAGGTCCCTAACCCTCAAGGGGCGTACAATCTAAGGTCCCTAACCCTCAAGGAGTGTACAATCTAAGGTCCCTAACTCACATTCATACATACACATACTAGGGACAATTTAAAACCAATTAACCTCCTGGCATATCTTTGGAGTGTGGGAGGAAGCCAGAGTACCTGGAGGAAACCCACGTAGGCAGAACATATATATTGCACATTCACATCAGTCCCCGCCCCCGAGGAGCGTACAATCTAAGGTCCCTAAATCACAGTCATACATATACATACCAGGGCCAGTTTAGACAGGATCCAGTTTACCTACCAGCATGTCTTTGGAGTGTTGGAGGAAACTGGAGTACCTGGAGGAAACCCACACAGGCACAGGGAGAACATGCAAACTCCAGGCAGGTGGTGCTGTGGTTGGGATTCAAACCCACAACCAGGGGCGGACTGACCATTTGGAAACTCAGGCACTGCCCAAGGGACCGGGGTCAGTAGGGGGCCCCATGAGATGCCCCTGCTACCTTTTTCATAGGCTTTTTTGAGTTTGGGCAAGGACACAGGGACCCCATGAGTTGTCAGTCCACCCCTGCCCACAACCCTAGTACTCCCAGGGGGAAGTGCTAACCACTAACCTCCGGTTCACATCTGTGCAGATGGTGCCGCTGTGGATCAGCACGAAAAATCCACCCGCACAGAGAAATGAGGACCTGCAGCCAGTTACCATTAGTTCTAATGGCCGTCCACCTACACTGGGAAATGCAACCGTTCTGGGACCCGAGGTTCCCGTGCGGGCTGTGTTTTCCAAAGTAGCGCAGGGACTTAAATGAAAGTGAAAACCTCCTCTGCTCCTATCTAAATCCCTAAATCAATAAAACTAATGAAGCTGCCAACATCCAATCATATACCTAATGATCTATAAGCAAATAACACGATAAATGATGTAGCGCTAATAACAAAGATGCATATGTGAAACGCACAAATATAAGAGGAAAATATAAAATGCAATGAACAAACATAAATGAAATCAGTAATACAGTCAGGTCCATAAATATTGGGACATGGACACAATTCTAACATTTTTGGCTCTATACACCACCGCAATGGATTTGAATTGAAATGAAGAATGTTCCAAACAGTTGTTTTGGCCACGCCTCATGTTTTTGCTATCTCTCTGATGGGTTTGTTTTGTTTTTTCAGCCTAACGATGGCTTCACTGATAGTGACAGCTCTTTGGATCTCATCTTGAGAGTTGACAGCAACAGATTCCAAATGCAAATAGCACACTTGAAATGAACTCTGGACCTTTTATCTGCTCATTGTAATTGGGATAATGAGGGAATAACACACACCTGACCATGGAACAGCTGAGAAGCCAATTGTCCCATTACTTTTGGTCCCTTAACAAGTGGGAGGCACACATGAAAACTGTTGTAATTCCTACACCGTTCACCTGGTTTGGATGTAAATACCCTCAAATTAAAGCTGACAGCCTGCAGTTAAAGCACATCTTGTTCGTTTCATTTCAAATCCATTGTGGTGGTGTATAGAGCCAAAAATGTTAGAATTGTGTCCATGTCCCAATATTTATGGACCTGACTGTATATGACAGAGTATACGATGTGACTCCACCTCGTAGGCGCTGCCTATATGCTGTGAGGTCCAAATAAGAATGATCTCCCAGGGATCATGATGGTGAAAAATGATAACGTGAAAAACCAATAAATAAAAGACATTGTACAGAATACTGACAGAAAAGTGTATGTGGATTGATCCTATTTGGATCTAAAAGGTGGTGTTGAATATCCAAAATAGTCCAAATGGGACTAGTGCATCAGGCGTGCCCAAATTTGGATAAACAAGAAATGACGCATGTAATGGCATGCAAAAAATCCCCAAAAACCAAAAAGACAACTCAAATATCTATACACAAAACAGTGTCAACAAACAACACACAAATGACCACATGCGTACAGCATACAAAGCTGTCACGTGCAGGGGCAGACTGACAACACATGGGCCCCCGGGCAATAGGGGATCATGGGGCCCCTGTGTCATTGCCCAAACTCAAAAAAGCCTATGAAAAAGGTACCAGGGGCATCTCATGGGGCCACCTACTGACCCCGGGCCCCTGGGCCAGTGCCCCAGTTTCCAAATGGTCAGTCCGCCCCTGGTCACGTGACGTGAATACATAAACAATCACCAAAAAAACGCATGTCACTAAAAGTGCGTATAAATGCTAATGCTTTGGACCTCACAGCATGTACAGGTGAAACTTGAAAAATGAGAATCTGGTGCAAAAGTTCACTGATTTCAGTGCAGCAACTTAAAAGGTGAAACTAATATATGAGACTCATTCCATGCAAAGCAAGATAGTTCCAGCCGTGATTTGTCATCATTGTGATGATTATGGCTTACAGCTCATGAAAACCCCAAATCCACAATCTCAGAAAATGAGAATATTGTGAAAAGGTGGAATAATCTCGGCTCAAAGTGTCCCACTCTAATCAGCTCATTCAGCCATAACACCTGCAAAGGGTTCCTTATCCTTTAAATGGTCTCTCAGTCTGGTTCAGTAGGAATCACAATCATGGGAAAGACTGCTGACCTGACACCATCACTGACACCCTCCATAAGGAGGGAAAGCCTCAAAAGGTCATTGCAAAAGAAGTTGGATGTTCCCAAAGTGCTGTATCAAAGCACATTAATAGAAAGTTATGTGGAAGGGAAAAGTGTGGAAGAAAAAGGTGCACAAGCAGCAGGGATGACCACAGCCTGGAGAGGATTGTCAGGAAAAGGCCATTCAAAAGTGTTGGGGACTGTCACAAGGAGTGGACTGAGGCTGGAGTCAGTGCATCAAGAGCCACCACACACAGACGGATCCTGGACATGGGCTTCAAATGTCGTATTCCTCTTGTCAAGCCGCTCCTGAACAACAAACAATGTCAGAAGCGTCTTACCTGGGCTAAAGAAAAACAGACCTGGTCTGTTGCTCAGTGGTCTAAAGTCCTCTTTTCTGATGGGAGCAACTTTTGGATCTCATTTGGAAACCAAGGACCCCGAGTATGGAGGAAGAATGGAGAGGAACAAGGACCCCGAGTATGGAGGAAGAATGGAGAGGAACAAGGACCCCGAGTATGGAGGAAGAATGGAGAGGCCCAAGGACCCCGAGTATGGAGGAAGAATGGAGAGGCACAAGGACCCCGAGTATGGAGGAAGAATGGAAAGGCACAAGGACCCCGAGTATGGAGGAAGAATGGAAAGGCACAAGGACCCCGAGTATGGAGGAAGAATGGAGAGGCCCAAGGACCCCGAGTATGGAGGAAGAATGGAGAGGCACAAGGACCCCGAGTATGGAGGAAGAATGGCGAGGCACAAGGACCCCGAGTATGGAGGAAGAATGGAGAGGCACAAGGACCCCGAGTATGGAGGAAGAATGGCGAGGCACAAGGACCGCGAGTATGGAGGAAGAATGGAGAGGCCCAAGGACCCCGAGTATGGAGGAAGAATGGAGAGGCCCAAGGACCCCGAGTATGGAGGAAGAATGGAGAGGCCCAAGGACCCCGAGTATTGAGGAAGAATGGAGAGGCACACACTGCAAGATGCTTGAAGTCCAGTGTGAAGTTTCCACAGTCTGTGTTGATTTGGGGAGCCATGTCATCTGCTGGTGTTGGTCCACTGTGCTTCATTAAGTCCAGGGCCAATGCAACCGTCTACCAGAGATTTTGGAGCACTTCATGCTTCCTTCGCAGCCGAGCTTTATGGGGATGCTGACTGCATTTTCCAGCAGGACTTGGCTCCACCCACACTGCCAAAAGCACCAAAACCTGGTTCAATGACTGTGGGATTACTGTGCTTGATTGGCCAGCAAACTCGCCTGACCTGAACCCCCAAGAGAAAGATGAGAGACATGAGACCGAACAATGCAGAAGAGCTGAAGGCCGCTATTGAAGCATCCTGGTCTTCCATAACACCTCAGCAGTGCCACAGGCTGATAGCTTCCAAGCCACGCCAAATTGAGGCAGTAATTGCTGCAAAAGGGGCCCAAACCAAGTACTGAGTACATATGCAGCTTCTACTTTTCAGAGGTGCGATATTGTTCTATGTACAATCCGTGTTTTATTGATTGCATGGAATATTCTCATTTTCTGAGATTGTGGATTTGGGGTTTTCATGAGCTGTAAGCCATAATCATCACAATGATGACAAATCACGGCTTGAACTATCTTGCTTTGCATGTAATGAGTCTATCTCATACAGGGGCGGACTGATAACTCATGGGGACCCCGGGCAATAGGGGATCATGGGGCCCCCGTGTCCTTTCACAAGCCCAAAAAAGCATATGAAAAAGGTACCAGGGGCATCTCATGGGGCCCCCTACTGACCCCGGGCCCTCGGGCAGTGCCTGAGTTTCCAAATGGTTAGTCCGCCCCTGATCTCATATATTAGTTTCACCTTTTAAGTTGCATTACTGAAATAAATGAACTTTTGCACCATATTCTAATTTTTCGAGTTTCACCTGTAGGCAGTGCCTATGAGGTAGAGTCACATTGTATACTCTGTCATATATTGCTTATTTATTTTATGTTTATTCATTGCATTTTATATTTTCCACTTACTGAGTGACATATCAGACTGGATGTCGCTCCACTTCCTTAAACTGAACCTCTCCAAGACCGAGTTTCTTATCTTCCCCCCAGCCTGGACACCCCCCCCCATTGACTTCTCCATCACGTCCAACAACGCCACCGCCCCGCAGGCCAGAGTACTTGGTGTCATTCTGGACTCCAAACTATTCTTCCAGCCCCAAGTCCAATCTTTAACAAACTCATGCAGACTCCACCTCCGCAACATCGCCAAAATACGCGCGTTCCTAACCCCAGAAACCACTAAACAGCTCATCCACTCCCTCATCGTATCACGACTCGACTACTGCAACTCCCTCCTCACTGGCCTGCCTCACCACAGGCTATCTCCGCTTCAGTCCATCCTGAATACGGCTGCCAGACTCATTCACCTTTCCAACCGCTCCATCTCCGCCACCCCCCTCTGCCAATCCCTCCACTGGCCTCCACCCCCCTCTGCCAATCCCTCCACTGACCTCCACTCAGTGTCCTCCACCCCCCTCTGCCAATCCCTCCACTGGCCTCCACTCAGTGTCCTCCACCCCCCTCTGCCAATCCCTCCACTGGCCTCCACTCAGTGTCCTCCACCCCCCTCTGCCAATCCCTCCACTGGCCTCCACTCAGTGTCCTCCACCCCCCTCTGCCAATCCCTCCACTGGCCTCCACTCAGTGTCCTCCACCCCCCTCTGCCAATCCCTCCACTGGCCTCCACTCAGTGTCCTCCACCCCCCTCTGCCAATCCCTCCACTGGCTTCCGATTGCGCAACGGATCAAATTCAAAATCCTAACGCTGACGTACAAAGCCGTCCACAACACTGCCCCGAACTACATCACTGACCTAATATCCAAGTACCGCCCAACACGCACACTCCGCTCCTCACAAGACCTCCTTCTTTCTAGTTCCCTGGTCTCCTCCTCCCATGCCCGCCTCCAGGACTTCTCCAGGGTGTCACCCATCCTCTGGAACTCCCTGCCCCAACCCATCAGATTATCACCTACTCTCCTCTCCTTTAGGCGCACCCTGAAAACCCATCTCTTCAGGGAAGCCTACCCCACCCCCTGCTAACTTGCCAACCTCCTCCACTCTTCCTACCACTCCATCCCCCACAGCTATCTCCTCCTGTGCCACCATCCCCTCCCTCCTAGATTGTAAGCTCCAAGGAGCAGGGCCCTCGATCCCCTCATGTTTTGCATTGTATTGGTATTGTTCTGTCACATGTTCTGTCCCCCTTTGTAATGTACAGCGGTGAGCGAACTATCGGCGCTTCATAAATACTGTATAATAATAATAATATCTGTGCGTTTCACATAGGCACCTTTGTTATTAGTGGAGGGACTTCTTTCCCTGCGTGTCCCGAGGCACGGGAGTCCATTCAAATGTGCCCAAGCAAAACGCGGCCCCCACAGCCACGTAGGTGTGAGCCGGGGGTTAGCCACTGTGCACCAGAATCCATTCTGAAGGCACTTTATATGCCCCATTCTGTATCTTTAGCGCACATCAGGGTTAAATTTCGCTCGGCTAGTCCAAATTACTTCTGCAGATTCTTTGTAGACTTGGCGTTCACAAGTATATCCCAGCATGCTGTAATTTTCCATCTGGCACTCCTTGACATGACAAAGTAATGAATGATTGTGGAGAATTCTAAGTATTGCAATGGAATGATTATTTCGATAACTCCCAGTCGTTCACCTTCACTCTGAAAGAGCTCCACCGCTGTCGAGGCGAATGCAAAATTTCACTCGGCGAATAAGGACACTATAAAAATAAAAGACGCGTCTATCGCAAGCGAAAAAAAAAAAATGGCTGTAGGAGACCCATAGATTTTTTTTTTCACGTGTGAAAAATAATCAATACAGAGCCAAGAAGAAGGCGATTTAAATTTATTGAAATCCTTTACTCTTGTTACTGCGTCTTCTTACATAGTAATAGAAAGATTTGTCATCTCTCTTTGACGAATAATGAAACTGTGTCCACTGCAGGCTGAAAAATTACGAGCGTGACACTCGGGTTCCCGGACGAGACGCTTTCATTATTAACGAAAGAATAAGCGGCGGCGCTTTTTTTTTTTTTTTTTTTTCAGACCAGGCTGTGAAGTGCGCTAATGGGCTCAGCCAACTGTGCCGCAATGGTGTGAAGTTTATACATGTCCTGTCACCGGACTAAAATCCGAAGTCTAATGATCTCACAAAACACGAGCTTCAATGGGAAAAAAGAAAAAAAATCTTTTTTTATTGTTTCGAAAAGTTAAGTTTTATGAAATGTTAAAACAAAAGTGATATCGCCAGAATTTACGATGAAATAATTCGCTCTACCGGTCAACGTAATGCAGAAGAAGTTGGGGTTTGAACTGGATTCACAATTTGAGGACTTAGCCCGGGTTCACGTATGTGCGGTGCGCAGGGGCGGACTGACCATTTGGAAACCCGGGCACTGCCTGAGGGCCCGGGGTCAGTAGGGGGCCCCATGAGATGCCCCTGGTAACTTTTTCATAGGCTTTTTTGAGTTTGGGCAAGGACACAGGGGCCCCATGATCCCCTATTTCCCGGGGGCCCCATGAGTTGTCAGTCCGCCCCTGGCGGTGCGGTACATCGCATGTGATTCGCACGGGAACCGCGCCGCATTCCCTGCAAATCACATGCGGTTTGTGTGCGGTGCGATCGCAGCCGTACGTCTTGGATGGCTCTATTCGCACCGCGCCCGCACTGAAAACGTGCCGGACCCCCTATGCACATCGCACCGCTTTTTGTAGACCGATTTCGGGGTGTTGTTAACTTAACCACTTCCCATCCAGCCCATGTATATAAACGTCCAGACAGTGGCAGAGCAGGGGCGGGTGGCCGTTTATAAACGTCCTCCCCGCTCCCTGCTTGTGCTTGCTCCCCGGGAGCGCGCAGCACCGCAATCCAGTGCCCGCTGTGTCCTCTGGACGCAGTGGAACACAGGGGCGGACTGACCATTTGGAAACTCAGGCACTGCCTGAGGGCCCGGGGTCAGTAGGTGGCTCCATGAGATGCCCCTGGTACCTTTTTCATAGGCTTTTTTGAGTTTGGGCAAGGACACGGGCCCCATGATCCCCTATTGCCCGGGGACCCCATGAGTTGTGAGTCCGCCCCTGGTGGAACACCAATCGTTGTACGGGATCTCTGTGTGAGGTCCCGATCATGTGATCACTGATTGGCCAATCAGTGATCACATGAAGAGTAGTAAGCCAGATGTCACTTCTGACATCATTGCTTACTATGTGTGAAATCTGTGAATGATCACAGAGATCACATGGTACAGGGCCATTCCTCCTAGATTGTAAGCTCCCAGGATCTCTGTGTGAGGTCCCAATCAAGTGATCACTGATTGTCCAATCAGTGATCACTTGAAGAGTAGTAAGCCAGATGTCACTTCTGACATCATTGCTTACTACGTGTGAAATCTGTGAATGATCACAGAGATCACATGGTACAGGGCCATTTCTCCTAGATTGTAAGCTCCCAGGATCAGGGCCCTCCTAACCCTCTTGTATTGAACTGTATTGTTGCTGTATTGTCTCTCGTTATATTGTAAAGCGCTGAGCAAACTGTCGGCGCCATAAATCCTGTATAATAATAATAACAATAATAATAATTATAATATAAATCCTGTATAATAATAATATTCCCAACAGCCCTGTACCATCTGACAAGCTGTGACCAATCACAGCTCACACAGTATTTCTCAATGGCTGCAGGAATGCAGCCAGAGAGAAGGAGAAATGATTGCTTTTACAGCCTATACATGTGTAAAAGCAATCAGTGTAAAAAAAAAATCCCCCCACAAGTAGTACAGTGTCACTATGGTGACACTGTACTGCTAGGGTGACAGTATGTAAAAAAATTAAATAAATAAAAACATAAATAATAATATAAAAAAAATAAAATAAAAATGTAAAAGAAATTTTAGAAAAATTATAATTTTTGGTTATAAACTAATTTGGTTCATTTTTTTTTACTAAAAAGATAACTGAATACATTTTGGACAAGATTTATGAAGAAAGATTATTTATTTGCAAAATTTTATAAGAAAAAACACTTTTTCCAAAATTTTTGGACTTTTTCATTTATATAGCAAAAAAAAAAATCCCAGCAGTGAATAAATACCACCAAAATAAAGTTTTATCTGTCTTACAAAAATGCTAAAAAATTCATATGGGTACAGTGTTGCATGACCGCGCAATTGTCATTCAAAGTGTGATAGCGCTGATAGCTGAAAATTGGCCTGGGGGGGAAGGGGGGGAAAGTGTCCGGACTGGAAGGGGGTGAAAGTGTCCGGACTGGAAGGGGGTGAAAGTGTCCGGACTGGAAGGGGGGGAAAGTGTCCGGACTGGAAGGGGGGGTGAAAGTGTCCGGACTGGAAGGGGGGGTGAAAGTGTCCGGACTGGAAGGGGGTGAAAGTGTCCGGACTGGAAGGGGGGGGTGAAAGTGTCCGGACTGGAAGGGGGGAAAGTGTCCGGACTGGAAGGGGGTGAAAGTGTCCGGACTGGAAGGGGGGGAAAGTGTCCGGACTGGAAGGGGGGGTGAAAGTGTCCGGACTGGAAGGGGGGGTGAAAGTGTCCGGACTGGAAGGGGGGAAAGTGTCCGGACTGGAAGGGGGTGAAAGTGTCCGGACTGGAAGGGGGGGGGGAAAGTGTCCGGACTGGAAGGGGGGAAAGTGTCCGGACTGGAAGGGGGTGAAAGTGTCCGGACTGGAAGGGGGGGAAAGTGTCCAGACCGGAAGGGGGGGTGAAAGTGTCCGAACTGGAAGGGGGGGGGAAGTGTCCGGACTGGAAGGGGGTGAAAGTGTCCGGACTGGAAGGGGGTGAAAGTGTCCGGACTGGAAGGGGGGGAAAGTGTCCAGACTGGAAGGGGGTGAAAGTGTCCGGACTGGAAGGGGGGGAAGTGTCCGGACTGGAAGGGGGGGAAGTGTCCGGACTGGAAGGGGGTGAAAGTGTCCGGACTGGAAGGGGGGGAAAGTGTCTGGACTGGAAGGGGGGGAAAGTGTCTGGACTAGAAGGGGGGGAAAGTGTCTGGACTAGAAGGGGGGGAAAGTGTCCGGACATGAAGTGGTTAACACGCACACCCGCAGCGGTTCGCATGAATGGGGTGCGATTCTGATGAAACTGCACTGAAAACGTTACGAATTGCACAACGCATCAGTGTGAACTGGGGATTATATTTCTCAATATAAAACACTTTTTATTCCAGAAACGCCATGGGGGGGGGGGATTTACTAACGCTGGTGCATGCAGAATCTGCTGCAGCTGTGCATGGTAGCCAATCAGCTTCCAGACTTTATGGTCAAAGCTTGGTCATACGAACATTCCGATGGGGTCCGCCTGCCCATGTTTCAGGCAGACCCCATAAAAACCTCCATTTTCCTCTATGGAGCGGTGGGTGTACACCCAACAACAGCGGTGTAGTTAGGTTTTCTGCTGCCCTAGGCAACACAAAAGTTGGCCGAATTCCACCTACACCCCCCTGCTAAGAGAGCCTTCCACTGACCAATACCCAATATGACAGCACACACCCCCCCCCCAGGCTGGGCCTTCCACTAAAATCTGCCAAAAGCCCCCCTCTGACCGAGAGAGCCTTCCACTACCACCATCTCTCATATGTCCGCCACCAAAGAGAAAGAAAGACACTCACCTTCACAGCTCCGGACATCCCCAGAAATGAGAGTCGGGCTCATACACTGTCAATCACCCGCAGCCTCTCTCAGATCCCACCTAGTCCCCATGCAGCATGTGTTCCTCCTTCTGGGGGTCGGCACTGCCCCCCCCTGCAAAATACCGCCCTAGGCAACTGCCTTGTTTGCCTTGTGCTAAATACGCCCTCTGCCCATCAACATCTGATCCAGTCCACCAAAAAGGGACGGATGGGGATCCAATCCCCCTTCCGTCCGTTGGATCGGATGAAAATGGACAGGTGGTCTGGTTTCCTCCGCACGCCCATTGAGGAGAGCGAGCAGTTCTATGTCCGCTCTGCAACAGCAGAGTGGACACAGAGCTGTCATCCGCTTGCTCAGCAAAGATCAGCAGAAAGATCCCCCCGCTGAGCAAGCGGATCCGCTAGAGATACAAAGTAACATTGTGTATAAACATTGATCAGACGGGAGATAGAGAGATACAAAGTAAAATTGTTTATAAACATCGATCAGATGGGAGATAGAGAGATACAAAGTAACATTGTTTATAAACATCGATCAGACGGGAGATAGAGAGATACAAAGTAACATTGTTTATAAACATCGATCAGACGGGAGATAGAGAGATACAAAGTAACATTGTTTATAAACATCGATCAGACGGGAGATAGAGAGATACAAAGTAACATTGTTTATAAACATCGATCAGACGGGAGATAGAGAGATACAAAGTAACATTGTTTATAAGCATCGATCAGACGGGAGATAGAGAGATACAAAGTAACATTGTTTATAAACATCGATCAGACGGGAGATAGAGAGATACAAAGTAACATTGTTTATAAACATCGATCAGACGGGAGATAGAGAGATACAAAGTAACATTGTTTATAAACATCGATCAGAAGGGAGATAGAGAGATACAAAGTAACATTGTTTATAAACATCGATCAGACGGGAGATAGAGAGATACAAAGTAACATTGTTTATAAACATCGATCAGACGGGAGATAGAGAGATACAAAGTAACATTGTTTATAAACATCGATCAGACGGGAGATAGAGAGATACAAAGTAACATTGTTTATAAACATCGATCAGACGGGAGATAGAGAGATACAAAGTAACATTGTTTATAAACATCGATCAGACGGGAGATAGAGAGATACAAAGTAACATTGTTTATAAACATCGATCAGACGGGAGATAGAGAGATACAAAGTAACATTGTTTATAAACATCGATCAGACGGGAGATAGAGAGATACAAAGTAACATTGTTTATAAGCATCGATCAGACGGGAGATAGAGAGATACAAAGTAACATTGTTTATAAGCATCGATCAGACGGGAGATAGAGAGATACAAAGTAACATTGTTTATAAGCATCGATCAGACGGGAGATAGAGAGATACAAAGTAACATTGTTTATAAGCATCGATCAGGCGGGAGATAGAGAGATACAAAGTAACATTGTTTATAAACATCGATCAGGCGGGAGATAGAGAGATACAAAGTAACATTGTTTATAAACATCGATCAGACGGGAGATAGAGAGATACAAAGTAACATTGTTTATAAGCATCGATCAGACGGGAGATAGAGAGATACAAAGTAACATTGTTTATAAGCATCGATCAGGCGGGAGATAGAGAGATACAAAGTAACATTGTTTATAAACATCGATCAGGCGGGAGATAGAGAGATACAAAGTAACATTGTTTATACACATCGATCAGATAGGAGTTAGGGCTCATTCACACTAGGCTGTTTTGCCAACGCTTGCCAAACGCCCCTATAGCAATGCTTTGGGGGGAGCCCCCCTTCCCCAAAGCACCCCCCATGTTTAGGGCATGTGGCCTGGTGTGGTTCGGGAGGGGTGGCACTCATTCACACCCCCCTTTCGTGACCTGCTGGGCTGCATGGTCGGATAAGGGTCTGGTATGGATTTTGAGGGAGGGGAGGAAACACCATTTTTTTTATTTTGGTGTGGGGCTTCCCCTCAAATTCCACACCAGCCTCGAAGGGCTTGGTATGGATGGGAGGGGGGACCCCATGCCAAATTTTTTAATTGCTAATAATTCTTTTTACATTCAGCTGATAGCTAAAATATGAATGAATGTTTTCACTACTAAAATACCGCATGAATTACCCCCCTGGCGGTATTCCCAAGTGTAGCTCGGGGTAAAGTTTCAGCACCAGAAGCGGTAACCCCCCCCGAGCTACACTCGGGAATACACTGCAGCGTTGCTCCGGGATCTCTTCTGCACTTACCTTGTCCTGCGCTCCTGCGATGTCCCCCCTGCAGTGTCCCCGGCAATGTCCTCCGGCCGATGCCGGCATCCATCTTCCGGGTTCCGTTCTCTGCGACGTCGGGACGTACGGGGGACGGAACTGGCGGGAAATTTGAAAGCTGTTAATGTGACATTCACTAACTACACTAAAATCACATAGTATAACATTCCTGTATCAAACCATTTCACATACATTGTGTCCCGAGTGCTTTGTCCGGCGCCCTGCCTGCATTTTTACTGTTCTTTCTGCCTGGAAACTGAGAAACGTCCATAGTCCAAAAAGCGTCCCTTTAGGTCAGACGCGGTTTTAGACCGGCTAGAGAACAGCGATAGTAAATCAGAACCACTTGCAGAATTGAGTGATAATGATTGGTGGGGGAAATTCATCATCAGACACTGAAAACGATTCTGCGACTGAGCTCAGCGATGTGAGAACTTGGCGCTATATTTCACATTTCAGTGTTTTTGGTTTGATTATATTATTGAATTACATTTATTATTATTATATTATTATTTTTATGATTATTTATTAAATTATAATTTATGATTTCGTGCTTCAAATTTTATCATCCCCGGGATGTTTACTAGACTCTTGTTCAGACAGATTTCAGTGAGTTATTCCTAAAAATTACAGGCCTACAATAAAAAAACAACAAATTTCCATGCAAAAAAATGTACCGCTTTGAGCACAGAAATACGGACATAATCAGACCGCTAGGGAGGTTAATAGAAAAATAAAGACATTGAGTTATGCTGAGCGTATCAATCTAAAAATGGGCCGATTGGATGTTATGCCGGGGCCAGTGTTATGGCAAGTGCTGTAAAGGCCTCACTGAGAGCCAAAAAAATAAAAATAGATCCGGGTACACGCTAGTATTTAAAACCTTCAGGAAGCTAAATTGTGTTAGACAAAGGTCCCGCGCTCGATGTGCAATCAATAAACAAATCTTGGCTCTGCCTTCTGCTGGCTTGATTAATATTTGCAAATCCACAAAACTCCATTTACAGCTTGTTGATTAAGATAAACTTAATAACATAATCGTTATTCCAACACGTGAAGAGCCGTCTAGCCGGGACACCGAGGAGCATTTGTTAACCAGCTGTGAGGAGTTTACGATTTAACTCTGAAAAAAGGGCCATTGTTTAGGATGCTAATATATTATTATTGGACCTCTGACCGCACTCTAAGATTAGACTCTGGGAACTATTTATAATCTGTACAGTCTTGTGTTAAAGGGTTTATAATAGATAGAGGGAGAATGAAAGGGAAAAAAGGAGGAGAGGTGAGGAGAGGAGAGAAGAGAAGAGAAGAGTCGAGTCATGTACCTGGTTGGTAGCCAAGATGATGAGAAGACTTTCCTTGCTGCTAAGCTCCAAGCATCCTGGAGGTGAAAACAGGAAGTTGCAAGGCTCCAAGAAGAGGAGAGAAGAGAAGAGAGGAGTCATGTACCTGGTTGGTAGCCAAGATGATGAGAAGGCTTTCCTTGCTGCTAAGCTCCAAGCATCCTGGAGGTGATAACAGGAAGTTGCAAGGCTCCAAGAAGAGGAGAGGAGAGGAGAGGAGAGAAGGGAAGGGAAGGGAAGGGAAGGGAAGGGAAGGGAAGAGAAGAGAAGAGAAGAGAAGAGAAGAGAAGAGAAGAGAAGAGAAGAGAAGAGTCATGTACCTGGTTGGTAGCCAAGATGATGAGAAGGCTTTCCTTGCTGCTAAGCTCCAAGCATCCTGGAGGTGATAACAGGAAGTTGCAAGGCTCCAAGAAGAGGAGAGGAGAGAAGGGAAGGGAAGGGAAGGGAAGGGAAGAGAAGAGAAGAGAAGAGTCATGTACCTGGTTGGTAGCCAAGATGATGAGAAGGCTTTCCTTGCTGCTAAGCTCCAAGCATCCTGGAGGTGATAACAGGAAGTTGCAAGGCTCCAAGAAGAGGAGAGGAGAGGAGAGAAGAGGAGGGAAGGCAAGGGAAGGGAAGGGAAGGGAAGAGAAGAGAAGAGAAGAGAAGAGGTCATGTACCTGGTTGGTAGACAAGATGACAAGAAGGCTTTCCTTGCTGCTAAGCTCCAAGCATCCTGGAGGTGATAACAGGAAGTTGCAAGGCTCCAAGAAGAGGAGAGGAGATTAGAGGAGAGGAGAAGAGAGGAGAAGAGAAGAGTCATGTACCTGGTTGGTAGCCAAGATGATGAGAAGGCTTTCCTTGCTGCTAAGCTCCAAGCATCCTGGAGGTGATAACAGGAAGTTGCAAGGCACCAAGAAGAGGAGAGGAGACGAGATGAGACAAGATAAGACAAGACTCGTGTACCTGGTTGGCGGCCAAGATGACGAGAAGGCTTTCTTTGCTGCTAAGCTCCAAGCACCCTGGAGGTGATAACAAGAAGTGCAAGGCTCCAAGAAGAGGTGAAGAGAGGAGAGGAGACGAGAAGAGACGAGACAAGATGAGATGAGACAAGACAAGACAAGATAAGACAAGACAAGACTCATGTACCTGGCTGGTGGCCAAGATGACAAGAAGGCTTTCCTTGCTGCTAAGCTCCAAGCACCCTGGAGGTGATAACAAGAAGTGCAAGGCTCCAAGAAGCACAGGTGCCATTTAGGAAGATCCACTGACAGATGCTTGCCTGCATGGTCTTCAGGTGGACAGTTAGGAATGAAGGCAGGAACCCAGGGAACCTCTGTGGCAGGGCAGGACCGAGGCTGTGGTAGCACATGAGACAGAAGAGTAGTCAGACTAGTAGAGCAAGACTGGGAGGTGTCAGGATCTGAGAAGGGAGCACACACAAAGGATCAAGCAGGAGGCTAGGTGGAAGCATGGTCAGGAATGGAGCCAAGGCCATCACAGGAATGGAATCAGGAGGAGCAGGCAGAAGAGTGGTTTAAGGAGCAAGCAAGTGCCATAAACAGATGATCAGAAGAGGCAGAGTCCTTTAAGCAAGATGGGATAAGTACAAGGAGTCGGGCAGCTGGGAGCTCCAGAGACAAGTAACGAGGAATCAAGAGAATGTAGGATACACAGGAACAAGGACCATTGGTTAGCTGAACATTATCCAGCAATCTCGTCACTACTTCCAACCTTGAGCAGGGCATTTAGCACCAGTTTTGGAAGCAAGTTCCTTCCACCTGCATTTGCTACCTACTTCTGACTGACTTCAGTGTACAGATATTGGCTCTTCCTTTGATTTTTGGTTTTCTTCCACCTTTGTCCTGTTTACTGGATCTGTTTCTTCTCCACTACCTGTTCCTGTCTTTGACTGAGCTACCTGTATGTCTCTGTGCTGTTGTCCTCTTCTTCCTGTAGGCTAGTCTTCACTTGTATCATCTACCTGGTTGGAGGTCGAAGTGACAAGAGGGCTTCTCTTACTGCCCTGGTCCACACACCCTTGGAAATGGTGATAATGAGTGAAAGGGCACAAACTGGCACAGGTGCCGAGAGTCCAGCCCATAGGTGATCACTTCTGGTAGGTACCTTGGCAGAAAGGTATTCTTTTAGACTGCTGAGAAGAGCACTTAAGACCCACGTGAAAAACCCACAGAGGAGTAGACTGGAACGACGGCTAACAGAGGCACCAAAACCCATGACAGGTTGAAGGCAGGATCTGAGGAGACCAGAGGAAGACAACTCGATAGGCTGGAGGAAAGGCAGAGGCATGGTGAGGAGGCAAGCCAAGGTCAGCAACAAGTAGTCAGCGGTATCATGGTCAGTAAGCAAGCCAAGTTCAGAAATGAGTAGACAGATGAGCTACGGTCATAAACAAGTCCGATCAGCAATGGTAAATCAGGAGTAAGCTCAGATTCAGGACATAGGAAACAACTGAAGATCATCCAACCTCCTACTTCAGCATTCTCCTTTGTATACGCAACTGAGCATGCACATGTAACCTGCTGGCAATGATCCCTGTTTTGCATATTGATGCACATGGTCACCTTCTCCTGAAGCCATCCTGACCACATGCTAGAGCAGAGTGAACCTGAGGGTTGCAAACTGCTACCATCACGCAACAAACCCATCTGTGCCATTAGGAGCTCTGGTGAAAGCCGGCTGGTTTTTGAACTCTGCTCCCCAGGGGTACCCATGCCATCTGCTTACCTGTGAGCTCACGTCCCGGGGTTCACAGGTTTTCAAAGAATAATAGGTTTTAGGAAGCTATCTATTGCATCAAAGTCTGTCCATGGACATTCTAAGTTAAGGAAACCCACCTCTGAGCACTGGTCCTTGGCTCCACCCCCACCCACCTACCAGTACCGCCCTTTTAGAGAATACAGAACCAAATATAATTCTGTGCTGCAGAAGACTTGTCTTCAGTTCTTACCAGAGGCAGACTGACAACTCATGGGGCCCCCGGGCAATAGGGGATCATGGGGCCCCTGTGTCCTTGCCCAAACTCAAAAAAGCCTATGAAAAAGGTACCAGGGGCATCTCATGGGGCCCCCTACTGACCCCGGGCCCTCAGGCAGTGCCCATGTTTCCAAATGGTCAGTCCGCCCCTATATGTAATCCAGCAACTATAGATCCCCCAGCAGCATCAATAGACCTTGCAGCACACCCCAGCACCCCTTTACTATTATATACATTCAGTTCTTGAGGTGCCAGAACTGCATTTCTCAGCCACAAATAAAGCCCTATATGAGATTAAAAGTCCAGGAGTGTTGCAGCCAATAAATATCACAGATGGACCGAGGTTAACCTTTCATCTCTGCCGCGAAATTTTAGAAGCCAATATATAAACCGTTGTGGCCTTCCTCTGACTGGTCGCCTTTGAGATCCAGAGCCGGTTGATAGGGAATGAAATTGCCATAAAATAACCCAATATTAGAGTGTGCAAAATGATAGACAACAAGAAACTCCGTAATTAGGATGTATTTTCCGTCAGTAAACAGTTTTTACCGCAATGTTTACTTATAAATAATTCTGCATAGATTGAAGGCCTCTAGGTAGCTCCAGGGCTCTTTCCCTGCAGTGCTCACGGAGGTTAGAAAATCCTACGGGCCAGGGACAGTCGGGGGATCAACCAAGGAAGAGCAAGGGAGGCAGACACGCTGAAAGGGAAGATAAAGGGAGATTCAGAGGAAAGCAGAGCATGGAAAGCAGCCAGACGTAGAAACCCCGAGACCGAACCTTTCAAATCAAGGACAACAATGACAAAGGGAACCGAAGAGACACTCTCAGGATCCAACGTAGACACAGAGCCAGACACCAGATGTAGGTGGGATTTGCTGTCAAAGTGTTTGAGTTTTCAATAAGCGATGCCTAGTTTTCCGATACTAAACAACAAACAAAAAAAGTAACATTGTCAGCACTATATGCCGGATAAACACAAGACGACCAGGAGTGCGGCAAAACAAATTCGAGGAAATGATAATTGATGGGTATCTGAACAGAGTCTCAAATCTTTGGTAAGAACCAGGGGCGGACTGACCGTTTGGAAACTCAACTATGCTTCCACTTGATCCCAACCTGCAACCACTTTTTACCGACCTTTGCTTACTGACTACGCTCCTGCTTGATCCCAACCTGCTATATCTGCTACCTGGTCACCTCCTGGTGGGGGCGATCCTGAGAACCACAACCTGGTACTAACTCAGCAAAACTCATCTCCACCAAAAGGGGCTCTGGTGAATACCAGTTAGTGCTTGGACCCAGGGGCGGACTGACCATTTGGAAACTCGGGCACTGCCCGAGGGCCCGGTATCAGTAGGGGGCCCCATGAGATGCCCCTGGTACCTTTTTCATAGGCTTTTTTGAGTTTGGGCAAGGACACAGGGGCCCCATGATCCCCTATTGCCCGGGGGCCCTATGAGTTGTCAGTCCGCCCCTGG
Source organism: Staurois parvus (assembly GCF_062004578.1). Taxonomy (NCBI): domain Eukaryota; kingdom Metazoa; phylum Chordata; class Amphibia; order Anura; family Ranidae; genus Staurois; species Staurois parvus. The sequence continues at coordinate 539,592 of NW_028318857.1, read as the reverse complement.
TAAGAACTGAAGACAAGTCTTCTGCAGCTGTCCCTGATTACACCATGTAAGCAGATGCAGTTAGCTACTTTGCCACTAGGTGTCTCTGTACCAGAATAGTGTCTGGTTAGGGCAGACAATGTCATCAGGTGCTAGGCCCCTTTTAGTTTGACCCCACAGTGATGTCACAGGTGAGGCCACACCCACATAGAAACATAGAAAAGTGATGGCAGAAAAAGAACAAGTGGTCCATCGAGTCTGTCCGGTTTTTTTTTTGTGTTTTTTTAAAAAAAAATTCTTGTTTTTGTGGGGGTTTTTTTTGGGGGGGGGGTGGAGGTTCTTGGATTTATTGGGGCTTTTTTTCCTTTTTTTAGTTTGTTTTCTGTTAACTTTTTTGTCTGAGTATAGACCTACACTTCTCCCAAGCATGTCTGAAGCTATTTACTGTTGACTGGCTCACTACCTCTGCTGGAAGTTTATTCCAAGCATCAACTACTCTTTCAGTAAAATATATATATATATATATATTCTGTATGCCAGGTTGGGAGGAGCACACGCACACACTTGGGGTACAGGGGCTGAACACCCCCCACCAGCACAAAGGTAATCATCATGAGCAGGGGCGGACTGACCATTTGGGAACTCGGGCACTGCCTGAAGGCCCGGGGTCAGTAGTGGGCCCCATGAGATGCCCCTGGTACCTTTTATAGGCTTTTTTGGGTGTGGTTTGAGTGTGGGTGAGGACACAGGGGCCCCATGATCCCCTATTGCCTGGGGGCCCCATGAGTCATCAGTCCGCCCTGATCATGAGGTTGGGGGAGAGTAGACTTGCACCCATGAAGAGCCGGCTGTAGACTTTCTGTCATGTCAGTTTTGGAGGTGGGGGCTGGGGTGGATTGCTAAAGGCCTTTTAGGCCAGGCCAAGAGTTCCCTGCTAGAGGTGTACCTGTGGAGGTGGTGACTAAAGACAGACAGTCCTGTGAGTACTAATGACCCAGGATGGAAGGAGAGACTGTTAGATGGAGATGGCTGCTAATGGTGCTGCATATGCTTTCACATGTGACTACTGTGGACCATCCAGAAAATGTGATTGACTATGTACTGTCAAGTGACTCCAGAATGGGTGTCGATGTGTTGTGCTATTCCCTGAATTCCATCAGTAAAGTGCAGCAAATCTGTTCATATGTGTGAACATTCCTTCATGCAGATCTAAAGGTCAAACGGCCGGGATTGTCATGTGGAAGCCTCTGACATTGAGTGGTCACAATATGGCAGAGGGTTCGGCCTCAGCAGGAGGGGCAGTGCCCTAGCAGGACAGGAGCAGGGGTAGGGCCCCTCTTACACTCATGCAAAAGGAAATGCATGGAATCAACATTCCTTGAGAGGCTTGAGAAAAGAGGACATGCCCTCGGAACATACAGTATAGCCATGTGCACATGACAGTCCGTGGTGTATTTAGTTATTTGTGCTGCCCCAGGCAACACTAAAATTGGGTGCCCCACTTAACACCATCCTCCCCCTGGGCTCCATGCCACCACTCTCTGCCAAACACCCATTCAGATGTATTACAGTCCAAAAATCATACTGATAGGAGAAGAGAGCAGAGTGGCAAAAAGATGTGCTCATTAGTCTGCTAATTTTTCTTTCACTGCCCAGTCACAGGGTGGGGATTGGGATGAGACCTGTAAGTGAAAGTGAAACTGTATTTGTTTAAATGCAAGCAGAGAAACTACCTGTATTCAACCTACTGTCAGCTTTTGAATACAGAATTCAAAGAGGGGGATGAAGAAGAAGCACTTGGAGCCATTCAGATGTTTTACAGTCCAAGGACCATAGGCGAAAAAGAGCAGAGTGGCAAAGAGATAAGATCATTAGTCTCCTAGTTTTTCTTTCAGTGCCCAGCCAAAGGGTGGGGATGGCGAGAAGATCTGTGAGTGAAGGTGAAGGAGAAAAAGATCAGGTCTTCTCCACTGTCAGGCAGGGTCTCAGGATCCAGATCTGAACCCACAACCTATGCTGTAGCTGGTAGTTTTTCTTCTTGCTGAGCCATCTGAGATGCTGGCTAGCTCTCTGGACAATTCCTAGGACAATCTTGCCTTGAACCTTGTTTCTTGCAAACCTTGAGATCTTTGCTCCTCCCATGAACTTCCTATTTAAGCTTTTGCACTTCCCATTTGCCAGATTATTGTGCTCCCTCCAGCCAATATCTTGCTTTGGTCACTCCTGCTGCTGTCCATATCCTCGCTACCACTCATTACCAACCTTTGGCTTGTTCCTCAACTACGCTTCCACTTGATCCCAACCTGCAACCACTTTTTACTGACCTTTGTTTACTGACTACGCTCCTGCTTGATCCCAACCTGCTATATCTGCTACCTGGTCATCTCCTGGTGGGGGCGATCCTGAGAACCACAACCTGGTACTGACTCAGCAAAACTCATCTCCACCATCAGGAGCTCTGGGGAATACCAGTTAATGCTTGGACCCAGGGGCGGACTGACCATTTGGAAACTCGGACAGTGCCCGAGGGCCGGAATCAGTAGGGGGCCCCATGAGATGCCCCTAGTACCTGTTTAATAAGCTTTTTTGAGTTTGGGCAAGGACACAGGGGCCCCATGATCCCCTATTGCCCGGTGGCCCCATGAGTTGTCAGTCCGCCCCTGCTTGGACCCCACACCTTGGTGAACCCGCGTCATCCACCAGGGTGACCTGCTTGTATACCCATTCTACTGGTTGGTGGAGCCTCTCTACTGCAACATCTACTGGTCTCCAAGCCTGACCCCTGACTGTGATACGGGGCAGTTCTGTGTAGATTTTAGGACTTGCTGTAGAGAAATACAAATCCTTTGACACATAAATCAGCTCTGCTGTATACATTTTATGAGAATTTAGCTGTTTTCCTGGAGTTTAGCTTTGATAGGATCAGAAAATGTGATAATTACGATGCCACCATAGTTCCCGCTGTTTTACGTATTTCACTTCATTGGACATGCCTTACTAATTAGCGGATCTGGTGCCGAGCAGAACATTAACAGACCGGTCATCTCTTGTCAGGTGTAAATTTTAGAACTGGAAGGCCGACGTGCCGAAAGCTCCAATGTATTCATTTGTAAGGCATTGTAATAACAAAGTGCGCCCATGTGGATGATTGAAGCGGGTTAATTTGGCTGAAAAAATCGAGACAAAGGACAGGCGATGCAGAAAACCGGTGTTTCGTCTCATTCTGAATTATTGCTAATTAAACATGTGGGCAAGGTAGTGGCGCTATTAAGGTCTCCTTCTTCTTCTTCTTCGGTGGTGAAACTGAACACAATCATTTTTTTTTTTGAAGATTTTATTACGAATGTCATTCTATTTCTCATGCGTGTGAAACAGAAAACCTTTTTTTAGCAGCAGCACCTGTCTCCTCAGGTAAATGTAATTTAATTACAATGAATGTTATATATATTTCATCGACTATAATCTCAGCCAGATCAAGCAGAGTGTTATAATAACCTCTGAAGGGGGCTTCGGGCTCTCTCAGTGTGCACAATCTCAACACTAGTTGGTCTTCACCAGCTGTCAGAACCCAGGTTTGAACCTTCAACCTCAGTTGGGTCTGAAGGTATCTCTTGTTGCTGAGTCACTTGGGATGCTAGACAAAGTCTTCCACAACCTTTCCTTGAACCCTTTACTCCTCCGATGAACTTCCAATTTTAGCCATGCCTTTCCACTTTCTGTTTGCCAGATTATTATGCTCTCTCCAGCCAATATCTGGCTATTATCACTCCTGATGCCATTCTTGTCTTTGTTGCCAGTCCTTACCGACTTTTGGCTTGTTCCTTGACTACACTTCTTCTTGATCCCAACCTGTAACCACTTGTTACCGACCATTGGCTTGTTTACTGACTACGCTTCTGCTTGATCCCAACCTGCAACCACTTGTTACCAACCATTGGCTTGTTTACTGACTACACTTCTGCTTCATCTCTACCCTCTATATCCACTACTGGACCCTGGCTTGCTCACATTCTGGTGGGGCGATCCTAAGGACTGCGACCTGGTACAAACCTATCCTTACCATCTGGAGCTCTGGTGGATACCAGTTAGTGCTTAGGCCCTGCACTTCGGGGAAGCCCGTGTCATCCGCACTTTCTGTTTGCCAGATTATTATGCTCTCTCCAGCCAATATCTGGCTATTATCACTCCTGATGCCGTTCTTGTCTTTCCTGCCACTCCTTACCGACTTTTGGCTTGTTCCTTGACTACGCTTCTGCTTGATCCCAACCTGCAACCACTTGTTACTGACCATTGGCTTGTTTACTGACTACACTTCTGCTTCATCTCAACCCTCTATATCCGCTACCGGACTCTGGCTTGCTCACGTTCTGGTGGGGCGATCATGAGGACTGCAACCTGGTACAAACCTATCCTTACCATCTGGAGCTCTGGTGGATACCAGTAGTGCTTAGGCCCTGCACTTCAGGCAAGCCCCTGCCATCTGCACTTTCTGTTTGCCAGATTATTATGCTCTCTCCAGCCAATATCTGGCTATTATCACTCCTGATGCCATTCTTGTCTTTGCTGCCAGTCCTTACCGACTTTTAGCTTGTTCCTTGACTACGCTTCTGCTTGATCCCAACCTGCAACCACTTGTTACTGACCATTGGCTTGTTTACTGACTACACTTCTGCTTCATCTCAACCCTCTATATCCGCTACCGGACCCTGGCTTGCTCACGTTCTGGTGGGGCGATCATGAGGACTGCAACCTGGTACAAACCTATCCTTACCATCTGGAGCTCTGGTGGATACCAGTTAGTGCTTAGACCCTGCACTTCGGGCAAGCCCCTGCCATCTGCACTTTCTGTTTGCCAGATTATTATGCTCTCTCCAGCCAATATCTGGCTATTATCACTCCTGATGCCATTCTTGTCTTTGCTGCTAGTCCTTACCGACTTTTAGCTTGTTCCTTGACTACGCTTCTGCTTGATCCCAACCTGCAACCACTTGTTACCGACCATTGGCTTGTTTACTGACTACACTTCTGCTTGATCCCTACCTGCTATATCTACTACTGGACCCTGGCTTGCTCACATTCTGGTGGGGTGATCCTAAGGACTGCAACCTGGTACAAACCTATCCTTACCATCTGGAGCTCTGGTGGATACCAGTCAGTGCTTAGACCCTGCACTTCGGGGAAGCCTGTGTCATCCGCACTTTCTGTTTGCCAGATTATTATGTTCTCTCCAGCCAATATCTGGCTATTATCACTCCTGATGCCGTTCTTGTCTTTGCTGCCAGTCCTTACCAACTTTTGGCTTGTTCCTTGACTACACTTCTGCTTGATCCCAACCTGCAACCACTTGTTACCGACCATTGGCTTGTTTACTGACTACACTTCTGCTTGATCCCTACCCACTATATCTACTACTGGACCCTGGCTTGCTCACGTCCTGGTGGGGTGATCCTAAAGACTACGACCTGGTACAAACCTATCCTTACTATCTGGAGCTCTGGTGGATACCAGTTAGTGCTTAGACCCTGCACTTCGGGGGAGCCTGTGTCATCCGCCAGGGTGACCTGTTTCTGTGCTTATCCAGATGGTCGGCGGGAGCCTCCCTACTGCTATAGCAAATGATCTTCGAGCCTGACAATGACACCAGTACTGTTGATGGTAGAGATGGGCCAGAAACCCTACTCTAGAAATCTTCTCTTCAACTGTAGATTGCGGCTTCTGGAATTTCTGGACTATACCCCTGAATGTATATTCTCACATCACAGCACTAATTTAGAGCATATCTAGCACTGTCCTGGTGGGATCCCATTTGTGGAGTTGTCATCATTTATATTGGCACTATTTATGGATATTTAGGATTGTCACCTATAGCCACCTATTTTTAATTTATGGTGTTCCTAGGTTACACCTTAGATTCTTCATCATTTTGTGAGCATTGCACTGTTATCTATGATTTTGGATTTTTGATGTGCATTCTATTCTATATTTTTTGAAGATTTTATTTTATATGTTTGATTTGTGATTTTGTTTTTTTTTGTTTTTTGATTTCTTGAATATGTGGTTTAGTCATTTATTAGCGCAGCATCATACTATTTCTATTTAACGATTTTCCATTGTGGTATGTGGTAAGGTGTTGGCAGCTGTATATAGAGATTGGCCATTTAGAGCATGGAAAGACTATATATAGATATAATAATGACACCAGTACTGTTGATGGTAGAGATGGGCCAGAAACCCAACCCTAGAAATCTTCTCTTCAACTGCAGGTTGCGGCTTCTGGACTTTCCCAACCAGAGTAGAACAGGTACAGTAAGGCAACTATGCAGAGACAAGAGACTGGTGGCCAGTTGGGATCAAGGATGGGTCTTGGCATGCAGCAAGAAGTCAGAGTAAGCGGTAAACTAGGCTGAAGACGAGACATTAGTTAGACAATCAAGATCAGCAACTATAGGTAACAGGCATCAGTACCATACCTTCTGCTCAAGGGTAGCTTGTATGAAGACACAGCACTAGCCATCTCCAGGGCTGGAGCTTAAATACCATCTGGGTCAGGGAACATACCCAGCATTGTTTCAGGAAATTCTAGAAGTACTTGCAGAAATTTTACAAGTCCCATTAGAAGTCCTGGAAGAATTTCTACTAGTACCACTGGAAGTCTTGGCAGAGATTCTAAGAGCAGGGGCAGACTGACCATTTGGAAACTCGGGTACTGCCCGTGGGCCCGGGGTAAGTAGGGATGCCCCTGGTACCTTTTTCATAGGCTTTTTTTTGCGTTTGGGCAAGGACACAGGGGCCCCATGATCCCCTATTACCCGGGGGCCCCATGAGTTGTCAGTCCATCCCTGTCTAAGAGTACCATTGGAAGTCTGTGAGTGCCACTGGATGTACCGACATGGGTTCTGTGAGTACCATTTGAAATACTGGTAAAGATTCTGAAAGTGCCATTGGAAGTACTAGCAGGGATTCTGCGATTACCATTCGAAGAACTGGCAGGCATTTCGGAAGCCCTGGCAGGAATTCTGGAAGTATTGTAACACAGAGCTTTGAATGTTCCCCAAGGATTACAAGGCCTTTCCATGTTTTTAATGGTGCTTTTAGCCTGAGATTTAGTAACCTCTGATTAAATAGTCAGTCTGCCCAAACTGCTAATTCAGATTTTGGTAGGTAATGAAGATTTATAGGGAGTAGCAAACCAGTGATTGTTTTATAAAGGGAAACTGGAAAAATGAATACCATTGAATATCTTGGTACAATGACATCTGAAAGTGGGTTGGATATATTAGGCATCAAGTGAACATGTTGTGTTGAAAGTGGAAAAATGGGAATCACAGTGTGTTATGTATGGGGCTGTGTACCTGCAGGCCAGGAAGGGTGCCCATGATGACCAAAAATACCAACAATGAGTACGTGAGCATCAGGCCGGGATCACGGAGCAATGGAAAAAGGTGGCCTGGTCTAACGGATCATAGCTTATTTTATCCTTTTATATAATGTGGATGGCCGTGTGTGTGTGTCACGTTCCTGGAGAAGAAATGGTACCAGGATGCAGTATGGGAAGAAGACAAGCTGGTGGAGGCAGTGTGATGTTTTTGGCTGCTGGAAAACCTTGGGTCCTGCTATTCTTGTGGATGTTAGTTGACACGTTCCACCAATCTAATCGTAGTTGGTGACCAAGTATATCCCTACAGGTAAACGGTATTCCCTGTTGGCATTGTCCTCTTTCAGCAGCATGATGTGCCCTGCCACACTGTAAAAAACTGTTCAAGAATGGTTTGAGGAACACAAAAATGAGTATGAGGTGTTGACCTGACCTCCACTTTCTCCCGATCTCATTCTAATCCACCATGTGTTGGAAAAACAAGTCTGATCCATGGAACTCCACCTCGCAACTTATAGGACTTGAAGGATCTGCTACTGATGGCTCAATGCCAGATACCCCAGCATACCATCAGAGCATGGGCGTATTTACCACAAGGCAAACAAGGCATTTGGCTAGGGCTGTATTTTTTCAGGGGGGCAGCGGCATTTTTCAGGGGGGCAGTGGCATTTTTCTGGGGGGGAGCGCAGCTCGAACGAAAAAAGGGATGGAAGAAAGGACACATGCTGCATGGGGACCAGCTGGGATCTGAGAGAGGCTGCGGGCTGCTTGATGGTGTATACAGAGCCTGACTCTTGTTCCCGGGGATGTCTGGAGATGTGAAGGTGAGTGTCTTCTCTCTCACCGAGGTGGGGGGAGTTGCCAGTGTATGGGGGGCGGTGGTATTGGAAGGCTCTCTCTGGTGGGGTGTTGTTGGTCAATGTCAGGCTCTGTTCGTTGGGGGTTAGGGGGGTGTTTGTCAGTGTCATGGTCTCTCTGTAGGGGGGTAGTCAATTCTTGTGTTGCCTAGGGCAGCACGAAACCTAAATATAGCATTGCATCAGAGGTCTAGTGGTGTTCTTGCCTTGACAGGCCAGAGCTGTTTCGATGGCAAAAGGGGACCCATTCAATATTAGGTGGGTAGTCAAAACATTGTGGGTGACTGGTATATATATATATACAGTATATATATACTGTATATATATATATATATATATATATATATAAAGAGAGTGCATCCAGAAAGTATTCACAGCTCTTAACTTTTGCCACATTTTGTTATGTTACAGCCTTATTCCAAAATTGATAAAAATTAATTTTTTCCTCAACATTCTACAAACAATACCCCATAATGACAACGTGAAAGAAGATCGTTTTGAAATCTTTGCAATTTATTACAAATAAAAAATAAAAAAAAAGCCATGTACATAAGTATTCCCAGCCTTTGCCATGACAGTCAATATTGAGCTCTGGTGTACCCTGTTCCCACTGATCATCCTTGAGATGTTTCCATAACTTGATTGGAGACCACCTGTGGAAAACTCAGTTGATTGGACATGATTAGGAAAGGCATAAACCTGTCTATAGAAGGTCCCACAGTTACCAGTGCATGTCAGAGCACAACCAAGCCATGAAGTCCAAGGCATTGTTCTTGACAATTGACCTCCGAGACAGGATTGCATCAAGGCACAGATCTGGTGAAGGGTACAGACAAAACTTCTGCAGCATTGAAGGTCCCAATGAGCACAGTGGCCTCTATCATCCATAAATGGAAGAAGTTTGGAACCACCAGGAATCTTCCTAGAGCGGGCCGCCCGGTCAAAATGAGCGATCGAGGGAGAAGGGCCTTAGCTAGGGAGGTAACCAAGCACCCAATGGTCACTTTGAAAGAGCTCCAGTGTTTCTCTGTGAAGAGAGGAGAACCTTCCAAAAGAACAACCATCTCTGCAGCACTCCACCAATCAGGCCTGTATGGTAGAGTGGCCAGACTAAAGCCATTCCTCAGTAAAAGACAAATGGTAGCCCGCCTGGAGTTTGCCAAAAGGCACCTGAGGGACTCTCAGACCATGAGAAACAAAACACTCTGGTCTGATGAAACAAAGATTGAACTGTTCGGCCTGAATGCCAAGCGTCATGTCTGCAGGAAACCAGGCACCGCTCACCACCTGGCCAATACCATCCCTACAGTGAAGCATGGTGGTGGCAGCATCATGCTGTGGGGATGTTTTTCAGTGGCAGGAACTGGGAGACTAGTCAGTTACCCCCTTTGGGGCCGCTGGATTTGAATGGGTCTCCCTATGCTCTGCATGGCTAGGCAGCACGCATTTTCCACATTTTCCACACTGGAGTCAGGAAACAGTCCTTGAATTTGGTTTTGTGATATTATTGATGTGTTAAACTTGGATGGGGTCTAGGGGTATATGGGATGCCCGAGGAGCTGTAGAACTTGAGGACAATTCCTTAGTAACTATGTACAAAGTTTCAGATAGCATCAGTCTCTTCCTGAAGAGCACTAAAGGCTCTTTCTAGTGTACCTCCTCAGACTCTGGATGATTCCTCCTCTTCATTCAGCTGCCTGACGGTATCCCTGGGCAAGGGGGCCCAAGAGCTGTCGGTTTAGAACAGTCCCAGATGAGAAGCTAGTTGGGTCTTGCACCTGACCACCCTCTCCCCTTATCTAGCCCAAGGGGTGTAAGCGTGGAATATTTAGCAGCAAGGACATCTCACGGATGGACTTATTGCACAGATGGAAACCTATCATGGTACCACCCTTGAATTCACTGAGCTCCTGAGAGCAACCCATTCTTTCACAAATTTTTGTAGAAGCAGTCTGCATGTCTAGGTTCTTGATTTTATATACCTGTGGCCATGGAGAGGATTGGAACACCTGAATCCAATGGTTTGGAGGGCTGGTCCAATACTTTTGCCAATATAGTGTAGTTCAAGACACTTAATAAGACCATATAATTCATCATAGCACTGTAATATGTTACAAGAGGGCGGCTTCTTCTGGTAGGGGGAGGGGGTGTAACAGGAAAATTCCCACTGCACTTGCAACTGAAAACATTTTGGAAGTTCTGAAACACCAGATAGTGTCCATCATGCTGTCCCTACTCTCCAGGAGCCTTTCCCAGTGCTATTCAGGCCCTAACCTGCCACTCTCTTGATTATGTGCCCATATGACAGGGGATATCCTAGTTAAAGGCTCCCATATTAACGGGGCCACCTCAAATCTTTCGAGAATTCAGCATGAAATCAGCTGCTTACCTTCTTAGAGAGGACTGAGTCTCTAAGGGGCAAGATTCCCTTTTAGCCACCCCTGCCCCTGTAATGGTGCATTGCCACCTACAGGCCAAAAGTGTACCTGTATCTGCCTCCAACTAGGCCATGCACTTTGCAAGGGAGTTTGCCCTAGAGCTTATTGAATGAGGTGTATACCCAATCACATGCAAGAAAAAGCAAAAAAATATATTTTTGCTTGAATAATATTAGATGATGGAAGTCAATAAAGCTTCAGGTCACAAGTTAGCCTGCAGTTTCTTGTTTGTGTATTCTTCCCTCCTTGCTGCAGTGCTGTTCCTGATCCCTTTCACATGTGTGTTTGTCTGTGCTCACCTATGGGCGTCGTCTGATGTTCTCTGGGTTTTATTTCCTTCCCTTCCATCACTTCCTCCCCCACCTTTTTGTTACCTGCCTATATAAGACATGCTCAGTCTAGGCCACTTTGCCTGAGCAACTTCTTAGTTCTCTGAGCTCCTGTGTGTTGCTATTGCTTGTATCCTGCATTGACTACTCGTGTACCGACCCCGACTTCGTTCCCTGACTGTGTTTGTTTTCTGCCTGTCCTGACCTCGGATTTCCATTTGTCTCCTCCCATTGTACTCTGCTCCTCATCCTCAGCTGGGCGTACCCAGGGGTCACGACCTGGTCCCAGCTCGCTGCAAGTCCATCCCCACCATCAGGGGCTCTGGTGAACAAGCAGGTTTGGGCTTAGACTCTGCGCTCTGGGGAACCCCAAGTTGAGTACCTGCAAGGGCTCACTACCACAGATGCTGACCAGGGGAGGACTGACCATTTAGTCACTCGGGCACTGCCTGAGGACCCAGGGTCAGTAGGGGGCCCCATGAGATGCTCCTGGTACCTTGCATAAACTTTTTTGAGTGTGGTTTGAGTGTGGGCGAGGACACAGGGGCCCCATGATTTCCTATTGCCCGGGGGCCCCATGAACATCTTCTTAGTTCTCTGAGCTCCTGTGTGTTGCTATTGCTTGTATCCTGCATTGACTACTCGTGTACCGACCCCCGACTTCGTTCTCTGACTGTGTTTGTTTTCCGCCTGTCCTGACCTCGGATTTCCATTTGTCTCCTCCCATTGTACTCTGCTCCCGTGAGCGGTCTCCTCATCCTCAGCTGGGCGTACCCAAGGGCCACGACCTGGTCCCAGCTTGCTGCAAGTCCATCCCCACCATCAGGGACTCTGGTGAACAAGCAGGTTGGGGCTTAGACTCCGTGCCCTGGGGAACCCCAAGTTGACTACCTGCAAGGGCTCACTACCACAGGTGCTGACCAGGGGCGGACTGACCATTTATCCACTCAGGCACTGCAAGGGTCCAGGGTCAGTAGGGGGGGCCCCATGAGATGCCCCTGGTACCTTGCATAGGCTTTTTTTGGGTGTGGTTTGAGTGTGGGCAAGGACACAGGGGCCCCATGATTTCCTATTGCCCGGGGGCCCCATGAGCAACTTCTTAGTTCTCTGAGCTCCTGTGTGTTGCTATTGCTTGTATCCTGCATTGACTACTCATGTACCGACCCCGACTTTGTTCTCTGACTGTGCTTGTTTTCCACCTGTCCTGACCTCGGATTTCCATTTGTCTCCTCCCATTGTACTCTTCTCCCGTGAGCGGTCTCCTCATCCTCAGCTGGGCATACCCGGTGGCCACGACCTGGTCCCAGCTCGCTGCAAGTCCATCCCCACCATCAGGGGCTCAGGTGAACAAGCAGGCTGGGGCTTAGACTACGCGCCCTGGGGAACCCCAAGTTTACTACCTGCAAGGGCTCACTACCACAGGTGCTGACCAGGGGCGGACTGACCATTTAGCCACTAGGGCACTGCAAGGGTCAGTAGGGGGCCCCATGAGATGCCCCTGGTACCTTGCATAGGCTTTTTGGGGTGTGGTTTGAGTGTGGGCAAGGACACAGGGGCCCCATGATTTCCTATTGCCCGGGGGCCCCATGAGCAACTTCTTAGTTCTCTGAGCTCCTATGTGTTGCTATTGCTTGTATCCTGCATTGACTACTCGTGTACTGACCCCGGCTTCGTTCTCTGACCGTGCTTGTTTTCCGCCTGTCCTGTCCTCGGATTTCCATTTGTCTCCTCCCATTGTACTCTGCTCCCGTGAGCGGTCTCCTCATCCTCAGATGGGCGTACCCGGGGGCCATGACCTGGTCCCAGCTCGCTGCAAGTCCATCCCCACCATCATGGGCTCTGGTGAACAAGCAGGCTGGGGTTTAGACTCCGCGCCCTGGGGAACCCCAAGTTGACTACCTGCAAGGGCTCACTACAGGAGCGGACTGACCATTTAGCCACTAGGGCACTGCAAGGGCCCAGGGTCAGTAGGGGGTCCCATGAGATGCCCCTGGTACCTTGCATAGGCTTTTTGGGGTGTGGTTTGAGTGTGGGTAAGGACACAGGGGCCCCATGATTTCCTATTGCCCCATGAGTTGTCAGTCCGCCCCTGGTGCTGACACTTCATCTCATTCGCGAAGCTCTTGGGAAAAGCGCAACGTCCCTTGCAAAGTGAACAGCCTATTTGCCTTTAGACCTAACAGACTTCAAGGTGTATGGGAACAAGGGATAGCTTCGGTAGGGACAACTTCCCAATGGAAATCCCAAGAGCTGTAAAAAGATGTCAGTGATGAACAAACTCGCCTTAAAATTGAAATATCACTATGGGATGGACAGATCATTTAATATCTGATCTCCAGAAAATATTCTGTTGCATGGTAGCATCCTCTCGGTATATTAATTGTTCTAACCTACTTAAAAGCTTTTGAAAGATGGTCTTGTGTGTCAGATTGATTTAAGATGCCGCAGAGAACATTACAGAAATCCTTCAAAGTCTTATCAGTCTTTTGGTCAGCCATCTGGTTCGGAGAAGCTGCCATTGTTTTAATTTTGAAAATGATGTTCATCTCAGTCAATGAATTTGGGGAATTAAGACTATCATCTCATTTATCAACCGGAAACACCTGCTTAATCTATTCATTCTGTTCTGGAGTCAAACGGCAGAGTCCATTAGGGACAGCAATGAGATTTCAGAAATGATTTGCGTGGTCAGCGCCAATATTTTGGCCACAAATTTACTCTCCGATGTAGGCAGCCATTTTTATTGTATTAGACGGACTTTCCAAAGTATTCCAGGAACTAAAAAAAATCTGTTTGGTTTTCTTAGAAACAAGGATTTGGAGGGCTGATGAAGTGACGGGAGTCACTTTGGGTGGGGGGCCCATGGAACACAGCTCACTTTGGAGAGGTGGGGAGACCCCTGTCTCAGCTCCCCATATCCCTCGTATGTGTAAGTCACCCTGTGCCTGGTAGGGGTACAGGGTGATCTGTCCTAATATTGGGGTGGGGGGGTTGTTGATTGTTTAATGCCATATGGTTGCATCCCATTGTTCTATTGTGTGCAGGGGTGGACTGACCATTTGGAAACTCGGGCACTGCCCGAGGGCCCGGGGTCAGTAGGGGGCCCCATGAGATGCCCCTGGTACCTTTTTCATAGGCTTTTTTTGAGTTTGGGCAAGGACACAGGGGCCCCATGATCCCCTATTGCCCGGGGGCCCCATGAGTTGTCAGTCCGCCCCTGATTGTGTGTCTAGTTTGGGAGAAAACTATTATGGGATGTATGTGTTTATGTGTATTAGCTTAGTGGGGGGGGTGCTCCAGCAGCCCTCCCCCCCAGTGGCCTCCCGAGGCAGGTGCGGGGGATGCGGTCCACAGCGGGTGACACCGGACCCGCTCCACAAAAAAGTAAGTTGTAAAGCAAGCCAACGATCCCTGCAGGATGAATCTGATCCAGGGGCGGACTGACCATTTGGAAACTCGGGCACTGCCAAGGGCCCGGGGTCAGTAGGGGGCCCCATGAGATGCCCCTGGTACCTTTTTTCATAGGCTTTTTTGAGTTTGGGCAAGGACACAGGGGCCCCATGATCCCCTATTGCCCAGGGGCCCCATGAGTTGTCAGTCCACCCCTGATCTGATCCATCCTGCGGGGATTGTCAGCTTTCTTTACAACTTACCTTTTCGTGGAGCGGGTCCGGTGTCACCCCGTATAGGTTGCATGCTGACGATCCCCGCAGGATGGTTCAGATCTGCGGATTAAGCATAATGGATCGGACTCCGATCCATTATGCTTCCCAATCCACAGATCCGGTCCATGTGGGGATCGTCGGCATGCAACCTATACGAGGTGACACCGGACCCACTCCATTTAAAAGTAAGTTGTAAAGAAAGCCGACGATCCCCGCAGGATGGATCGGATCCATCCTGCAGGGATCATCGGCTTGCTTTACAACTTACCGTTTCTTGGAGCGGGTCCGGTGTCACCCCGAATAGGTTGCATGGGGACGATCCTGCGGGGTGACACCGGTGTATCAGCAAGATGTGTCTCCCATGTAGATATGTCCCCCTGAAGCAACTGCGCATGTCCCGGTTTCAGGCACGATCAATCGATGATAGAACTACTGCTATCATCGATTGATCGTGCCTGAAATCGGGACATGCTCAGTTGTCCCGGACCCGCTCCAAGAAAAGGTAAGTTGTAAAGAAAGCCGACGATCCCCGCAGGATAGATTGAATGAGCGGATTGAGTCCGATCCATTATGCTCAATCCACAGATCTGATCCATTCTGCGGGAATCGTCAGAGGGGGTGTCACCAAGTGTCACCGCACCGGGTGACACTAGCCCTAGGGACGCCTCTGCTCCCTCCTGATGGGACTGTCTGCTGGTGTGAAGTTTTAATACCTGTGTGTCTCTTGTTACTAAATGTAGATTGCCCCGCCCTGTGTCATTATGCAGGGAGGGGGGATTGTCCCCTGAGTGTATATATCTTGTTTATGTGTTCAAATAAACTAGTCTACTTTCTAGATTACTTCAAGACTGGTGTCGTCTAGTCTTGTATGGTCAGCTGTGGTGTCTGTGGTCGGTGTTCAGACGGGGAAGCGGTAGTCTAACAGAAGTACCCAAGCGCAGTCGGGGGTCGGTTCCATTACAGATGAATAATCTGATCGAGGATTACAATGTTCAAAAGGTTCCCAAGGGCAGGTCCAGCTCCAAAGGTGAGATAAAAAGACTTTGTAATGGATTTTATCCTCTCCGTAGGGAAGTGGAAAATTTTAATTGGATACACTCGCCTATTCGTATCAAACTAAAAGATCCTGTTACCCAAAAGCTTTTGACATTTAATGATGCCAAAAAGTCAAGTATCGCCGAAGAAATTTTACCTTTAATTTTACAATTACATTTTTTACATTTCACTTCATTAATCAAGCGTTGCAGTCCAGTTGGTTGTACACTGGGAGTCTGAAGCTCCGGAACACATCCACTACAGACAGTGGCAGCAGATTTGGGTTACTCCCTATTATTATTATAATACAGGATTTATATGGCACCCTGAGGTCAGGTGCAATGTTTTGGCCAATCACAATGCACTGTGCATTGTGGGCGTGGTCGGGGGAATGACACCCACACAGCGGCCACTGTTTTTGTGAACAGGATATAAAGGGGATAGAAGGCTTTTCCTGGAGTAAAAAAAAAGACGGGGTTCTCACTGCCCCAAATTCAGCTTTAGCTATGATATTTTGAGATTTGTTGCCGAGAATATCTGTGGTCATTTGGTAAATAGGGATTGTTTTCAGATTTTTGTTTGTAATGGCTTCTCTGAGCTTCTTAACCACATGTCGCCCAGCCACTGTAGAAATACGGCGGCAGGGCGGCACAGGCAGGCAAAACCACGTTTTAAAACGTGTGTTTTGTAAAGAGGTAGGGGGCGCGCGCGAGGCACGCCGCCGCCCTGCTTGTCCCACCGATCACAGCCACGGATGTCAGTCGCCGGGTCACAGCCGGTCCTTACCGGCTATGACCCGGCGATCGGCGGCAATCAGTGACAGAGAGCACAGCTGCAGTAGCTGTGCTATCTGTCACTTCCCTGACAGCTCGAGAACACGCTGACCGGGACAGAAGAGTTTCCCTCTCCCGATCAACGTGTTCCCTGCAGTACACACCCCGCCCCCTAGTAAAACACTCCCCTCACTCAGATAACCCTTCCCTGCAAAATAAACTTAACCCCTTCCTCCCCAGTGCCATTAGTACAGTGTCAGTGGTTTTTTTTTTTGCACTGATCACTATATTGGTGTCACTGGGGATGTCAGTGACCCCAAGTCAGTACCCCCCAATGTCAGAATGTCCACCGCAGTCCCGCAGTCCTGCCATAAGTCACTGGTCGCTGCCATAAGTCGCTGATCGCTGCCATAAGTCACTGATCGCCGCCATTATAATCACCGCCATAGTATAAAAAAAACCCTAAAAATCCCAGTATCTTTCCCGCCATTTGTAAACGCTATAACTTTCACGTAAACCAATTAATTTACACGTATTGGGTTTTTTTTTTAGCAAAGACATGTCGCAGAATGCATTTTGGCAGAAATTTATGACTAAATTTGATTTTTACATTTTTTTTTACTGGACATGTTTTATAGCAAAAAGTCCAAAATATTGTTTTTTTTCCCTCAAAATTGTCAGCCTTTTTTTTTATAGCGCAAAAAATAAAAACTGCACAGGCGATCAAATACCACCAAAAGAAAGCTCAATTTGTGGGGAAAAAAGGATGTAAATTTCATTTATGTACCGTATTGCATGACCGCGCAATTGTCTGTTAAACTACCGCAGCGCTGTATAGCAGAAAAATGGCGTAAGTTGCAGTATCTATATCATAGTTTGTAGACGCTATAACTTCCACACAAAGCAATCAATATACACTTATTGGGATTTTTTTTACCAAAAACATGGAGCAAAATACATTTTGGCCTAAATTTATAACCAACTTTGAGTTTACTTTATATTTTTTATAGCTGAAAGTAAAAAATATTGTTTTTCTTCAAAATTGTTGGCCTTTTTTTGTTTATAGCGTGAAAAATAAAAAGCGCACAGGTGATCAAATACCACCGAAAGAAAGCTCTATTTGTGTGAAAAAAAGGACGTAAATTTTGTTTGGGTGCAACATTGCATGACCGCGCAATTATCAGTTGAATTAGTGCAGCGCCGAGTAGCAAAAAGAGGCGTGGTCATTAAGGGGGTAAATCCTCAGGAGGGCGAGGGGTTAAGTGTCTCAATGTACCATTCGCTATCTCTAGTCATAGTATGGTTATGTTCCAGAAAAACAATGGGAATTACACCGTTGTCACCCCCAAAAAACAGTCACCATGACTTTCTGTGCTAAAGCCGGCCATACACGGGTCGAATTCCGAAAGAATTTTCTTTTGAAAATCTTTTCTAAGAATTTTCGTTCGAATTTCGCACCATTAGTAGGCTACAGAGATGGACGATTTTCGTGTGACCATCGAAATTGAGTGATTGGGCATGTTGGAAATTTTTTGAAAAATGAATGAATTTCGAATCAACAATGGGAAAATCGTGAAAGAAATATAAAGCTGTGACCTGGAAAGAAAAGAAAATTCTTGGCCACGAAAATTATTTTCTGTAGCAACACGAGGAGAAATTGAAGGCTTGGTTGGTTGAATTTCGAAATCAATGGTGGCGCCATTGGATTACAAAATGCACAAAATTTCAGATTTTTTAAAGAAAATTTGTTCGGAATTCGGCCTGCGTAAGTGCTGGTTCTTGAACTTAGGGATTGGGGAAGAGGTATGAAGAGGTGTGCCCGTTCCATGGATTAATTATTTATTTCCGGATCATGTACGTGTTTCATCATCTGTCACCAGATTGGCCAAAAATGTGTCTTCGTTGGCTTCCAGCGCTTCCAGCAGATCAGAGCAGACTTCCACCCTTCTCTCCTTCAAATCTGGTGTCAACTGCCGGGGTAACCACTTTGCACACACTTTCCGATACCCTAAGTCAGGGCTTAAAATTTTGAGTCTAGACCTACTAGCCAGGCACAAACCTTACTCTCCACCAGTTGCCCCACCCAACCTTGCCCAGGTTCACCTCCAACTCCACCCCGGGCCCATTCCCCAACCCCGCCTCCAGCCCTGCCCCCAACCACGCCCCCTTAAAGCTTATGAAATGACATTTTTCTTTAGAATCAAGAGTCCAAAATATAAAACTGTGTACAGTAATGTATATCCCAGCTCCCCTGTACCCCATGTATACAGTACTTACTCCTTGAGTCCCCCGCAGCGGTGGAGAAGGTGTCTCCTCTCAGCAGAGGAGAGCGGACCTTTCCTACACCTGTCCCCTCAGCGGCCGTGCCAAAGAAGTTGGAAACCGGAACTTGGCTTCGCAATGAGTCTTGGAGCGTGGCCGCTCCATCATCTGTGCTCACCGCTAGAGAATTTCTCCTCGCATTTGGCGAGTGGGCGAGCGGCTTTTTCAAGCCTAAGTCTTCCACCATCTTTTGTATGGCATGGTGACCACAGTCTAGTTGTGCAGCAAGCTCACGGATTATGACACGTCTCTCCATGCAAAACGATTCATTCTCTCGTTGATGATTCATATCAGCAGTGGCAGTTGATGGTCTCTCAATGTGTGGTTTCTCTTCAACAGGCCCAGGACAAGGGGTGGGAGCAGGGTCTTCCCTAGGGTTGGTGTCATCCGGTGCGTTAACACTTTGTGACACCCCTTCAGACGATCCCCGCAGAATGGATCTGATCTGCGGACTCCGATCCATTATGCTCCCCAATCCGCAGATCTGAACCATCCTGCGGGGATCGTCGGCTTTCTTTACAACTTACCTTTTTGTGGAGCGGGTCCGGTGTCACCCCGTATAGGTTGCATGCTGACGATCCCCGCAGGATGGTTCAGATCTGCGGATTAAGCATAATGGATTGGACTCCGATCCATTATGCTCCCCAATCCGCAGATCCGGTCCATGCGGGGATCATTGGCATGCAACCTATACGGGGTGACACCGGACCCGCTCCACAAAAAGGTAAGTTATAAAGAAAGTTGACGATCCCCGCAGGATGGATCGGATCCATTCTGCTAGGATCATCGGCTTGCTTTACAACTTACCATTTCGTGGAGCGGGTCTGGTGTCACCCCGTGCGGTAGGTGTTACCCGGTGCGGCTCGCACCCCCTGCACCTGCCTCGGGACGCCATTGGGTGGTAGGTAGGGAGGGGCTACCTTACTGGGGGGATAATTTACTGTAGGGATGGGGGAACCTTCCTTTTGTTACAAGGCTGACAGGAGTAGCGATGGCGGTATCATTATTACTGTCAGTCCAGTGCTGGGAGTGGAGAGGCAGAAGCCTGATGGTGGTGCGGGCTGTGTTCTTTCTCCCTCTCCTTCCTGCCTCTGGTGGTGGGACTGAGTTGGAAAAACTGCGCACTTCCAGGTCAATGCAAAACCTGACAGATCAGGAGCTGCACAGTGATTCTGACAAGTGACAGCTGGGCATAGGATCACCTAAGATCGCACATCATGAAGGAAGTTGTGGGGGGGGGTCTCAGGCTGGTCTCAGCCTTCAACAGACTCCAGCAGCAGACTCCAGCCCTCCTCTGGTCCTCCTCCAGACCCCGTACTTTCTGCTTCTTAGCGCCACCCCCAGCTTCTTCCCAAGAGCAGTACAAGGTAAAGGAGGGGGGCCACTGTGATATAAGGGAGGGTGGGAGACTCTTGATAAAAAAGTCTTTTATCTGTTCAAAACTCTTTATAAAGTGCACTTTAAAGGCATAAATACTGTACAGGGACATGATTACAAATTTCCAGAATGGCTCCAAAACTCGACGCAAAAACCGCTCCAACACCTCCACACTCGACACCACGTGCTACCCACAGACTCCGGCATGCGCGGGTGCCGGTGCTATAAACCTCCCAGGCGCAATTCATCCCGGGGAGACTTGCTTCGAAAATCTGAAGAATATATTTAAAAAAATATATATTTTTTTAAAAATATATATTTTTAAATATACTGTATTCTTCAGATTTTTTTTAACATATCAAACAAATATTTAACAAACAAAAAAAGTCATTTTAACTTATTTTTGTTTACATATATTTGTAAATGCATTCCAAAATGTAGATTTGTATTTTTAAAGACATACAGTATTATTGAAATGTATTTTAAAAAATATTTTTCATATATTTTGTAATAAAAACGCATTTCAACATACAGCATATATGAATATATATATATATATATATATATATATATATATATATTTTTTTTTTTTTTTTTTTTTTAATTGAAATATATCTTGAAATATATTGAATACGGACAAAAATTGTAGCATTTCAGATATTTTTCATATATCTTGTAATAAAAAGGCATTTATATACACACTTCAGCATTCAGTATATATATATATATATATATATATATATATATATATATATATAATTGAAAGATATTTTGAAATATGTTGAATATGGCCAAAATTGTAGCATTCCAAATATTTTTCATATATTTTGTAATAAAAACGCATTTCAAAATACAGTATATATATATATATATATATATATATATGAAAAATATTTGAAATGATACAATTTTTCTTTGTATTCAATATATTTAAAAATATATTTATATATTATATATATTTATTGAAATATATATTGAATACGGACAAAAATTGTAGCATTTCAGATACTTTTCATATATCTTGTAATAAAAAGGCATTTATATATGCATTTCAACATGCAGTATATATATATATATATATATATATATATATATATATATGTATATAATTTAAAGATATTTTGAAATATGTTGAATATGGACAAAATTGTAGCATTCCAAATAATTTTCATATATTTCGTAATAAAAACGCATGTCAACATACAGTATATATATATATATATATATATATATATATATGAAAAATATTTGAAATGATACAATTTTTGTCCGTATTCAATTTATTTAAAAATATATTTCAATATATATATATATTTATTTATTGAAATATATATTTAATACGGACAAAAATTGTAGCACTTCAGATATTTTTTTTCATATATTTTGTAATAAAAACACATTTCAACTTACAGTATATATATATTTGAAAATATTTGAAATTATACAATTTTTGTCCGTATTCAATATATTTAAAAATGCATTTATTTATATTTAAAAATATATTTTTAAAAATTGTAGCATTTCAGATATTTTTCATATATCTTGCATTTTGTAATACATTTATATATATATATATATATATATATATATAATTTAAATATATTTTTAAATTTATTGAATACGGCCAAAATTGTAGGATTTCAAATATATGTCAATATATTTGGGAAGAATATTTTAAGAATATATTTCAAATATATTTTTCTTCCATGTGGGCACTTACGGCACATAGCAAGGTCTCTTCACTAAAATGATCACAAACAGCAAAGACGGCCTTTGTAGGAGGGGGTATCATCATTCTTGGGTGTCAAAGACCAAATACCATCTAAAGTCTTGCTTTATACTTCAATCCCATAAACTACAACAATCAGAATATAGAACAGAAATGACGTATAAAAATATGCAAATCAAATGATCAGAAACGACTTTCAGGTCGATCTTACAT
>NW_028318857.1:435000-512500 GCF_062004578.1 Staurois parvus | reverse complement strand
ATATGAAAAATATTTTTAAAAATACATTTTCAAATATATGTCTTTGAAAATAAATTGAATCCACATTTTTGGAATGCATTTACAAGCAGTTAAAATAACTTTTTTATATGTTAAAAAAAAGCTGAAGAATATATTTTTTAAAAAATATATTTTTACATATATGCCTTTAGAAAATTTTGGCCATATTCAATATATGTCAACAATATATTTCAAAATATTTATAAAGTGTATGTTGAAATGCATTTTTTATATATTAAAAAATATATTTGAAGCCTATTTTTAAAAATGCATTTTCTAATATATGTCTTTGAAAATACATTTAATCCACATTTTTGGAATGCATTTACAAGCAATTAAAATTTCTTTTTTTAGATGTAAAAAGAAAGCTGAAGAATTTTTTAAAAATATATTTTTACATATATGTCTTTAGAAAATATATTTAAATTTACATGTTTTAGAATACATGTTAAAATATATTAGTGTAGGCCGATATAATGTAAATATATTTCACATATATAATTTTTTTTCTAAATATATTGGAAATGTATTTCTCTTCCATGTGGGTAGGTACTGCCATGGAGCGAATTTACTAATGCAACCCCTTGCTGGGGGCAAGGGTTTTTTTTAGCATTGGCAATTACAAAGGATGAAAAAAATTCCTTCTGGCTTTTTTTTTTTTTAATTTCCCTGTAATTTATAGACAGCATCTTGAGAGGAATACTGGAAATATAGTAATTTGCAGATAGCAGCTGGAGGTCGGAGTTAATCCATCATTAAGCTGGTGGAAGAGCGGCACGTACATATAGGATGGCCCAGAAGGAAGACCAAGCATGACAAGGTAGCATTCCGGAGTACGCCAGAAAAACGTCTCTAGGCCTAGCTGAAAAAGGCGCCTGCAACGGGTAGTATGGTACAAAGAATAATATAGTAAATTTTTCCCACGTGGAAGAAAAATATATTTTAAATATATTTTAAAAGATACATTCTTAATATATTCTTCCCAAATATATTGACATATATTTAAAATACTACAATTTTGGCCGTATTCAATATATTTAACCATTAGCCGCCCGGCCAATGGCCGTTTGGCGGCTTGAAAAGCGCTGCAGCTTTCCGGGTGCACGCCATTTGGCGTGCTCCCGCACATGCGCGGTTTGCGCGGTTGCAGAGCGACGCAGCAGTGCGATCTGTCACCGCCCGTGCACCTCGGACACGGCCGATGACAGATCCGAGTACCGGCTCCCGTTGCCGGTACCATGTGACCTGCTGTGACCAATCACAGCAGGTCACATGACAGTTGTATACATGGATGGCTTCATTCATGATGCCATCCATTGTATACTAGTGCCTAGCTGTGAATGGTCACAGCTAATCACATGCACATGTCATGTGATTAGCTGTGACCAAATCACAGCTAAGCACAAAAAAAAAAAAAGCTGAATGAATCGATTTCATTCAGGTAAATGCTTGCTTATAGCAAAGTAATTCTTTGCTATAAGCAAATTGTGTAAAAAAAAAAAAAAATACTGATCACTTCCCCAAAGTAGTACAGTGTTACTATGGTAACATTGTACTATTTTGGTCATAGTAAAATATGAAAAAAAATCTTAAAAAAAAATAAAAAAAAATGTAATAAAAAATTAAATATAATAAAAAAATAAAAAAAAATTTAAAAAAAAATATATTTTTTTTTCATACTGTCACCAGTCAGTGTCACTGTTCACCGCCATGCCAGTTATATGATGACGCTGTACTGCACTGGTGACAGTATGTAAAAAAAAAAATAGTGAAAATAATTTTTTTAATTTTTTCATTTTCCGAAAAATTATGACAAAAAAATACAACTTCAAAAAACTCGCCATGCCTCTTATGAAGTACATCGGACTGTCTACTCTGCAAAAAGGGGTCATTTGGGGGATATCTGTCCTGTCCTGACATTCTTGGACCTCAAGATATTAGATGTCAGTACTTCAGGATTGATCAATATTCAGATCTATCCCATAGTTTGTGAACTCTATAACTTTCCTCCAAACTAAATAATACATCCTAATTTGGGTTATTTTCACCACAGACATGTAGCAGAATACATCTCGGCCTAAATTTATGAAGAACAATTATTTATTTGTAAACTTTTATAACAGAAACAAAGAAAAATGTGTTTTTTTTTCAAAATTTTTGGTCTTTTTTTGTTAATTTAGCAAAAAATAAAAACCCCGGCGGTGATTAAATACCACCAAAAGAAAGCTCTAGTTGTGTGAAGAAAATGATCAAATTTTAGTTTGGGTACAATGTTGTAGGACCGCGCAATTGTCATTCAAAATGTGAGAGCGCTGAAACCTGAAAACTGGCCTGGGCAGGAAGGGGTAAAATTGCCCGGTATTGAAACGGTTAAAAAATAAATTTCAATATATTTGTGAACATATTTAGGAAATATATTTCAAAGTGTATTTTGGAATGCATTTACAAATATATGTAAAAATATAGGTTGAAATGACTTTATCTGTTAAAAAAAAGCTGAAGAATATATTTTAATAATATATTTTCAAATATATGTCTTTGGAGAATACATTTAAATTACATTTTTGGAATACATTTGCAAGTATATTTAAAAATCTATGTTTAAATGCATTTTTTTTAGATGTTCAAAAATATCTAGAAAATATATCTTAAAAAATATATTTTTAAATATGTGCCTTTGAAAATATATATTTTCATTTACATTTTTGGAATACATGTTAAAATATATTCGTGTACGCCAATGTATTTTAAATATATGTTGCATGTATAATGTTTTTTTCTAAATATATTGGAAATATATTTCTCTTCCATATGGGTTAGGAACATAAAAAATAACAACCTGAAGAAAAAAAAAAACAGGTAACTTACAGCAGGGCAGCTGGAACATAATGGTGGTACAGAGTAATGTAGCGATACATTCGGTAGAGTGTAATGACATCTTATATGGGCGAGTATTCCCACGTGGAAGAAAAATATATTTGAAATATATTTTTAAAATATTCTTCTCAAATATATTGACATATATTTGAAATACTACAATTTTGGCCGTATTCAATATATTTCAAGATATATGTAAAGCTCTGAGTAAATTGATGGTGCTATATAAGTACCTGAAATAAATATATATATATATATATATATATATATATATAAATAAAATATATTTAAATATATATATATATATTTATTTTTATTATTATACAGTATTTATATAGCGCCAAAGGGTATGCTCAGCGCTGTACAGTAGCAGGGGGGACAGAACATGAGACAAGACAGTAACAATACAATACACGAGGGGTTCGAGGGCCCTGCTCTTTCGAGCTTACAATCTAGGAGGGAGGGGAAGGTGGTACAGGAGGTGATGACTGTGGGGGATGGAGTGGTGGGAGGAGTGGAGGAGGTTAGTTATTAGGTGAGGTTGGGGTAGGCATCCCTGAAGAGATGGGTTTTCATAGTGCGCCTGAAGGTGAGGAGGGTGGGTGATAGTCTGATGGATTGTGGTAGGGAGTTCCAGAGGATGGGGGAAGTCCTAGAGAAGTCCTGCAATCGGGCGTGGGAGGAGGAGACCAGGGAGCTAGAGAGTAGGAGGTCCTGTGAGGAGCGGAGGGCACGGGTAGGGTGGTATTTTGGTATCAGGTCAGTTATGTAGTTCAGGGCGGCGTTGTGGATGGCTTTGTAGGTCAGAGTTAGCAGTTTGAATTTGATGCGTTGGGCAATCGGGAGCCAGTGAATGGATTGGCAGAGGGGGGTGGCAGATGTGGAGCGGTTGGTGAGGTGGATGAGTCTGGCCGCTGAGTTTAGGATCAACTGGAGTGGGGAGAGCGTTCGTTTGGGTAGGCCAGTGAGAAGGGAGTTGCAGTAGTCCAGGCGTGAGATGATGAGGGAGTGTACGAGTTGTTTGGTGGTGTCTGGGGTGAGGAACGTGCGTATCTTGGAGATGTTGCGGAGGTGGAGCCTGCAAGATCTAGATAGCAGTTGGATGTGGGGTAGGAAGGAGAGGTGGGAGTCCAGGGTGACACCCAGGACTTTGGCGTGTGGGGTGGGAGAGATGGTGGCGTTGTTAGTAGTGATGGAGAGGATGGGGGGGGGCGGGGGGCAGGAAGACCAGGAGCTCGGTTTTGGATAGGTTAAGTTTGAGGAAATGGAGCGATATCCAGTCTGATATGTCGTTTAGGAGGTGGGCGATGCGAGCAGAGAGTGAGGGGGTGAGGTGGGGGGTGGAGAGGTAAATTTGGGTGTCGTCGGCATAGAGGTGGTAATTGAAGCCATGGGAGTGAATAAGTTTGCCAAGTGAGGAGGTATAGATGGAGAAGAGGAGGGGTCTGAGGACAGAGCCTTGGGGGACCCTGACAGAGAGGGGGAGGGAAGGGGAGGTGGTAGTGTTGTAGGTGACGCTGAAGGAGCGTTGGGAAAGGTAGGAGGAGAACCAGGAGAGAGCAGTGTCCCTGATGCCAAGGGAGTGCAGTTTGGCAAGGAGGAGAGGGTGGTCAACAGTGTCGAAGGCCGCGGAGAGGTCGAGGAGCAGGAGGATAGAATAGTGGCTATTGTC
This sequence comes from Staurois parvus, assembly GCF_062004578.1. Lineage (NCBI taxonomy): Eukaryota > Metazoa > Chordata > Amphibia > Anura > Ranidae > Staurois > Staurois parvus. Next base: position 507,933 of record NW_028318857.1, on the reverse strand, counting down.
TTTGGCGGTTAGCAGGTCGTTGGTGATTTTAAGTAGGGAGGTTTCGGTGGAGTGCAGGGGGCGGAAGCCAGACTGTAGGGGGTCTAGGAGGTTGTTATCAGTGAGGTGGGCGCTTAGGCGATTGTAGGCCAGGCGCTCAAGGAGCTTGGAGGTGAAAGGCAGGGTGGAGATGGGTCTAAGGTTGTTAAGGTTAGTGGGGTCGAGGGAGGGTTATTTGAGTATGGGGGTGATGTGCGCCTGTTTTAGAGGGGAGGGGAAGGTGCCGGTGGAGAGGGAGAGATTGAAGATGTGGGTGAGGGAGCGAATGATGGAGGGGGGGGGGTGACTGGAGGAGTTGTGAGGGGATAGGGTCCAGGGGGCAGGTGGTGAGACCTCCTCAAGGGTAGTTGGGCTGAAGGAGCGGAGTGTAGGAGAGGTGATGGTGTGCCGGGCATTAGGTATAGTTGGGGGTAGTGCGGCTATGAGGTCGGGAGAGGGAAGGGTTGAGGGGTTGGAGGAGGGCGGGAAGCTGGGTGGAGAGGTGGATTGTGAGTTGACAATGTCCTTTCGGATTGCGTCAATCTTGTTTTGGAAGTGATTGGCAATCTCGTGGGCGGTGAGTGAGGTGCTGGGTGGAGGTGGGGGGGGGGGGGAGAGCAGGGATTTGGAAGTGGAGAAGAGCCGGTGAGGACAGGTGGAGAGGGTGTTAAGGGTTATGAAATAGGCTTGCTTGGCGGCGTGGAGGGAGGTGGTGTAGGTGAGGAAGGCGGCTTTATAGAGGGAGAAAGCGTGAGGGGATCTGGTTTTGCGCCATAAGCGTTCCAGCGTACCACTGCGTGGTTTGAGGCATTTCCTGTGGTCGTTTTGCCAGGGTTGAAGCGGTCGGGGTCTAATGCTACGTGTGGTTAGGGGTGCCAGGGAGTCGAGGGCAGCCGACAGTGAGTCGCTGTACGCAGTAGTGGCCAGGTCAGGGCATGACAGAGGGAGGATACTGTCATACAGACGGTCAGCTGCCGGGTGGAGATGGGTTGGGTTCAGATTGTGGAGGTTGCGGGTAATGGTTAGACGCTTCGGGGGGGGAGTTGAGGGAGGGGGAGATGGAGAATGTGAGGAGGTGGTGGTCAGAGAGGGGGAAGGGGGTGTTAGTGAAATCATGAGGGGTGCAGAGGTGGGAGAAAACGAGGTCCAGGGTGTTTCCATTGGAGTGGGTGGAGGACTGAGTGTGCTGTGTGAGCGCGAAGGAGGAGGTTAGAAGGAGGAATTGGGAAGTCGCCGGGCTGTTGGCGTTGATCGGGATATTGAAGTCGCCTAGGATGATGGTCGGTAGCTCGGAGGAGAGGAAGAAGGGAAGCCAGGCGGCAAAGTCATCTAGGAAGGGGGATGCGGAACAAGGAGGCCAATAGATTACCGCAATCCTTAGGGGGGTGGGAGAGAAGAGCTGGATGCAATGGGCCTCGAAGGAGGAGAAGGATAGGGAGGGGGGGTTAGGGAGGACCTGGAAGGTGCTCAGCGGTGGTAGGAGCATACCAACCCCTCCGCCACTGCGCCCGCTCGGTCTGGGTGAATGGGTCCAGACGAGGCCTTCATAGGAGAGGGCAGCAGGGGAGGTGGAGTCAGTGGCCTGTACCCAGGTTTCGGTGACCGCTAGGAGGTTGAGGGAGTGGGAGACGAAGAGGTCGCGGATGGCAGTGAGCTTGTTGCAAACCGAACGGGCGTTCAGGAGTGGAACCGAGAGGGGAGGGGTGGATGTGGGGAGGAGGGGGACAGATATGAGATTGAGGGGGTTGCGGTGGTTGGCGTGAGTAGGGGGGTGCCAGGAGGGGGAGTGGGGTGATGGGGGGCCAGGGTTCGGGGAGATGTCACCGGTGGTTAGCAGAAGAAGGAGGGTGAAGAAGGTGGCATGGGAATGGGAGGTGCAGGAGCGTGTGGGTCTGTTGGTGGTGACATGTGGGTCGGCGGGGGAGTGGAGTATCAGGAGGAGGTGGTGAGAGCCGTAGAGGGGGGAAGGAAGAAGTGAGGGTGCAATGTAGAGCTGTTTTGGGGGAGTAGGGGGGTAGAGGGAGGCAAGTTTGGGGATGGAGGAGAGGAGAACGAGGAGGAGGAGTGCAGGTGGCATGCTAGGGTGGGCAGAATGCTGATCGGGTCGGAGAGGAGGGAGGTTTCAGTCAGGACGTGAGGATGGGGAGAGTCCGTTATGCCATGTCGGAGTTCAACAGTGTCCAATCTTAGGAGGGGAGTGGGAGTGGTGGGCGGCTGGGGCCGCAGCTGGCTGGTTGCAGTCTGTGGGTGCTGTAGGCCGGCATCCGCTGGTGTTCTGGCATGGCGTCGGTGGGCACAGTGGTGTAGCGGCTGGACGAGCCCTGGGACGCGGTGATTGGAGGTGTTGTAGGCCCGGCGTAGGGGTGCTGGAGGCCCGGCGTCGGGAGGCGTTGAGTGCACAGCTTCGGGAGGTGATGAGCGCCCGGCGTCAGGAGGTGTTGAGGGCCCGGCGTCAGGAAGGTGGTGTAGGCCGGCATCGGGAGGTGGTGTAGGCCGGCGTCCGGAGGTAGTTCAGGCCGATGTCTGGAATGGGCTAGGCGTTGGTGGGCGCCTCCGTCAGATGGAGCGGGGCTCAGGGCTGTGCGGGGCAGGGGCACGGTTGAGTGGAGCACTGTGGGGAGGAGATGTGCAGCGGTGTCTTCCCCAGTCGGGGCCGGTGGCGGCTTACCCTCTTTGTGCCAGCAGGGGTGGTTGCTGCTTCCTTCGATCTGCGGGACCCGGAGAGGGGAGTCGCGGCAACGATCCTCAGCCCTTCGAGGTTTGCGCTCCTCCGTGGTCTGCTGCGGCTGGTAGGAGAGGCCACGGCTTCAGGGGTCGTGGTAGGCCAGGAGTTGCCGGAGTTTCGCCAGAGGGACAGCACGCCGGAGGGCGGGGTAGTGGGCTGGTGGTCCCTGGTGGGATGGTCGGCTTGTGATCCCTGGTGGGATAGTACCCTAGGGTCCTTGGTGGTTTGCAGTCCCTGGTGGATAGTGGGTGCCCCTGTTTGAGTCCCTGGTGAGATGGTGGGCTTGCGATCCCTTGAGGGATAGTGGCGGTCCCAGGTGGGATGGTGGGCTTGTGGTCCCCGGTGGGATAGTAGCCTGGGGTCCCTGGTGGCTTGCAGTCCCTGGTGGGTAGTGGGTGCCCCTGATTGTGGGTACAGTATATATATATATTGTATGTTGAAAAGTGTTTCTATTACAAAATATATGAAAAATATTTTTAAAAATACATTTCAAATATACTGTATGTCTTTGGGGGAAAAAAAAAAAAAAAAAAATATATATATATATATATATATACTGCATGTTGAAATGCATTTTTTATATATTACAAAATATATGAAAAATATTTTTAAAAATATATATTTTTTAAATATATTCTTCAGAATTTTTTTTAACATATAAAAAAGTCATTTTAACATATATTTTTACATGTATTTGTAAATGCATTCCAATAAAATATATATTTGTATTTTTAAAGACATGCAGTATATTTGAAATGTATTTTTAAAAATATTTTTCATATGTTTTATAATAAAAACTAATTTCAACTAGCAGTATATATATATATATGTATATTGAAATATATTGAATACGGCCAAAATTGTAGCTTTTCAAATATATGTCAATATATTTAGGAAGAATATTTTTCAACTATATTTCTCTTCCATGTGGGTTGTGACCGGAGAGAAGGTCAGCTTGAGTCCATACGCACTTTCGCTGGACTGCGTTGTTCCACAACTGCAATATCTGGGGCCAAGAGGTGTCAGTCGTTAAAGTGGTCGTATTTATTTATTTCAGGTACGTATATAGCGCCATCATTTTACGCACAGCTTTACATATATATTGTACATTCACATCAGTCCCCGCCCCCGAGGAGCGTACAATCTAAGCTCCCTAACTCACATACTAGGGCCAATTTAGACAGGAGCCAATTCACCTACCAGCATGTCTTTGGAATGTGGGAGGAAACACATGCAGGCACAGGGAGAACATGCAAAATGCAGGCAGGTGCTGCCGTGGTTGGGATTTGAACCAGCGACCCGAGTACTACCAGGTGGAAGTGCTAACCATCTAGCCACTGTGCTGCCCAAGTAATCTCTCATTTATTATTTTTACCTAGAGGTGACCTTGTAGTAAAGCCTATCTGTAGGTAAAATGAATATCTCCCAAACGTGCGCCGTTTAGGAGATATTCTAGCGAACAGCAGTAGGTGACATCACCGGTGCATGCGCTGTGAAAGTACGGCATACCCGTGCTGTTCCTTCAGAGCTGTGTGCCATGGCCGAGACTCCCTTGAGTGACATTATTGCGGCTCGGCCAACCAAGTGGCTACGAAGCCGTAAAGAAGACTGAGTTAAGATGGCCGCCTCTGCAGCGTTGACAGCACCCCACTGAAGGGCTTCGTTTTAAGTCCTTCATGATGTGCTAGTATGATATGCATGCTCACACGCAGGGGCGGACTGACCACTTGGAAACTCGGGTCAGTAGGGGGCCCCATGAGATGCCCCTAGTACCTTTTTCATAGACTTTTTTGAGTTTGGGCAAGGACACAGGGGTCCCATGATCCCCTATTGCCCAGGGGCCACATGAGTTGTCAGTCTGCCCCTGCTCACATGCCATTATCACTGAAAGTCAAAGGAACATTTGGGTTGTCCCCGGAAAAGTAATAGAGGGGACATCTTCCAATGTGGACACTAGTACTGGTGACTTGGGGGGGGCCCAAGGATTTCCCTTAATTTGCAGGGATTTTCTCTCACTTCCTTTTTGGCTATGGGACAGGAAGTGAAAGAAAATCCCCGCAATGGGACAAAGATGGTGAAGGTTATACCTCCACAACATCTCCAAGATACGTCCGTTCCTAACCTCTGAAACCACTAAGCAACTTATTCCCTCCCTTGTTATATCACGCCTTGACTATTGTAACTCCCTCCTCATTGGCCGACCTCATCGCAGGCTATCCCCTCTTCAGTCTATCATGAATGCTACTGCCAGACTCATCCACCTTACTAACCGTTCTGTATCTGCCACCCCTCTCTGCAAATCCCTCCACTGACCTCCACTCAGTGTCCTCCACCCCTCTCTGCCATTCCCTCCACTGGCCTCCATTCAGTGTCCTCCACCCCTCTCTGGCAATCCCTCCACTGGTCTCCATTCAGTGTCCCCCACCCCTCTCTGGCAGTTCCTCCACTGTTTTCCATTCAGTGTCCTCCACCCCTCTCTGCCAATCCTCCACCAGCCTCCACTTAGTGTCCTTTACCCCTCTCTGCCAATCCCTCCACCAGCCTCCACTTAGTGTCCTTTACCCCTCTCTGCCAATCCCTCCACTGACCTCCACTCAGTGTTCTCCACCCCTCTCTGCCAATCCCTCCACTGGTCTCCATTCAGTGTCCTCCACCCCTCTCTGCCAATCCCTCCACTGGCCTCCACTCAGTGTCCTCCACCCCTCTCTGCCAATCCCTCCACTGGTCTCCATTCAGTGTCCTCCACCCCTTTCTGCCAATCCCTTCACTGGCCTCCATTCAGTGTCCTCCACCCCTCTCTGCCAATCTCTCCATTGGCTTCCCATTGCCCAACGAATAAAATTCAAAACATTAACAATCACATATAAAGCAATTTATAACTCCGCCCCCAATGACATCATCAGTCTTGTCCCCAAATATCACCCAAACCGTCCTCTCCGCTCCTCATCACGACCTCCTGCTCTCTAGCTCCCTTGTCTCCTCCTCCCATGCTTGTCTTCATGCTTGTCTTCAGGGCTTCTCCAGAGTCTCCCCATCCTCTGGAACTCTCTACCCCAATCGATCAGACTATCGCCTACTCTGCTCACTTTTAGGCGATCTCTGAAAACCGATCTCTTCAGGGAAACCTATCCTGCCCTCAGCTAATAATGGAATCTTCTACTCCTCCTACCAGTCCATCCCCCACAGTTACTACCTTTTGTACCACCAGCCCCTCCCTCCTAGATTGTAAGCTCCAAGGAGTCGGGCCCTCCTATCCCTCTTGTATTGAACTGTATTGTTGCTGTATTGTCTCCCGTTATATTGTAAAGCCCTAAGCAAACTTTTGACGCTATATAAATCCTGTATAATAATAATAATACCCTCCCTTGTTCTATCCAAAATTAAGAAGAAAAACGTTTTGCCCATAGTCCTACTTTCAGCAACTTCAAGCCTGATTCTACCCAACGAAGCGCAGAGGTTTTCCCATGTTTAGTCACCGGTAGCTTAGTGGGGAAGCCCCATCCAAATGGAATTTGTGATTTTGTAGGGCTTTGGTAATAGTCGCCAATTGCCATCTGTATTTTTGCTGCAAACGCAGGCAGGTCAGCGCAGAAAGATACGGTACGCCGTTGAATTTAGACTAGAGAGGCGGATTGTGTCTCGCTGCTCTCACTACTTGATCTAAAGAGGTAGGCCCGGAGCAAAAAAAAATGAAGAGCACGGACGACATAACTGGGGGGAATAGAGGGACAACAGAGGGTTAAAAGATGGCTTACCTGATTGGGTGGGGATGTTGGGGTGGGTTCACAGGGAGGAAAGGGAGTGTCCAACCTCAGGAAGTTCAGTGGGGAAGTTGGAAGAAGAAGAAGCTTCCCACCCTCCCTCCCCTTCGTGCTTTGGATTGTCAAGGCGGCCTTGGCAGTGGTTGGTTTATGGAGACAGATCCGGGACCCATCAGTGGTATGGGGATCTCGGTACATTCCAGTTAACAAGGGGTTAACTCAGAATAGGTAAAATGGTTGTGTTCCTACTTATCTGCAGCCGCAACCCACCAGCTCGGGGACAATCCTACTTATCGGGACAGTGGAGGGTATGGGACGGTGCAGGGTATGGGACTATGAAGGGTATGGGATGGTGCAGGGTATGGGATGGTAGAGGGTGTGGGACGGTGCAGGGTATGGGATGGTACAGGGCATGGGACGGTGGAGGGTATGGGACGATGAAGGGTATGGGATGGTACAGGGTATGGGACGATGAAGGGTATGGGACGGTACAGGGTATGGGATGATGAAGGGTATGGGATGGTACAGGGTATGGGGCGGTGAAGGGTATGGGACGGTGCAAAGTATGGGATGATGAAGTGTATGGGATGGTGCAGTGTCATGCACCGCCTGGTGGCGTCTCTAGCAGCCCACAGCACGGGGTTCCTCAGGGCGCAGGGTCTAAGTCCCAATCTACTTGTTCACCAGGGCCCCTGATGGTGGGGATGGACTTGGAGCAGACAAAGAACAGGTCGCGACCCCTGAGTACGTCCGGCAGTGGTAGAGAGCGCCGTCAGAGGTGTGCGGGAAATGGAGCCTGACGTGAAGAGGCTGGCAAGCCTGGTAACAGGGACAGATCCGTCAGGGTAATGTAAGGCGTAGTCAGGCAGGCCAGGTCAGCAACGTGCGGGCAGCGAGGTACTGAAGAAGCAGGCAGGGAATGGTCAGGGTCACAAGCCGGGTTCAGCAACTAACGGACAGCGCGGTACAGAGGATCAGGCAGAAGGATGGTAAGGCAAGCCAGGGGTCAAGCAGGAGACAATCAGCAGGGTCAGGAACAATGCAGAGGTCGGCAACAGAAGCTTCACAGGATCAGATAACAGGAACAGACCAATAAAGACCAAACAGCAATTGACATACCTCCTGTCCTGTTTAAATAGCGTGCCCTGCGCTGTCATTGGTGCCAGGCGCGTGTCCGCGATCGCGAGTGCACATGCGTGGCCGTCGCGATCGCCCAGGTCCCGCTGCTCGCTGGCTAGAGTGTTTCGGTGTTCTGCGCATGCGCCGCCCGGCGCATCACGGCAGAGCCACCGATCCCTGACATGCAGGGTATGGGACGGTGCAGGGTATGGGACGGTGGAGGGTATGGGACGGTGGAGGGTATGGGACGATGAAGGGTATGGGACGGTGGAGGGTATGGGATGATGAAGGGTATGGGACGGTGGAGGGTATGGGATGGTGGAGGGTATGGGACGGTGCAGAGTATGGGACGGTGAAGGGTATGGGACGGTGAAGGGTATGGGACGGTGGAGGGTATGGGGCGGTGGAGGGTATGGGACGGTGGAAGGTATGGGACGGTGCAGGGTATGGGACGGTGCAGGGTATGGGATGGTGGAGGGTATGGGACGGTGGAGGGTATGGGACGATGAAGGGTATGGGACGGTGGAGGGTATGGGAAGATGAAGGGTATGGGACGGTGGAGGGTATAGGACGGTGGAGGGTATGGGACGATGCAGAGTATGGGACGGTGAAGGGTATGGGACGGTGAAGGGTATGGGACGGTGGAGGGTATGGAGCGGTGGAGGGTATGGGACGGTGGAAGGTATGGGACGGTGCAGGGTATGGGACGGTGGAGGTTATGGGACGGTGGAGGTTATGGGACAGTGGAGGGTATGGGACGGTGCAGGGTATGACGCAGTAAAGGGTATGGGATGGTGCACGGTATGGGACAATGAAGGGTATGGGACGGTGCAGGGTATGGGACGATGAAGGGTATGGGACGGTGCAGGGTATGGGACGGTGCAGGGTATGGGACGGAGAAGGGTATGGGATGATGAAGGGTATGGGATGGTGGAGGGTATGGGATGGTGGAGGGTATGGGACGGTGCAGAGTATGGGACGGTGAAGGGTATGGGACGGTGAAGGGTATGGGACGGTGAAGGGTATGGGACGGTGGAGGGTATGGGGCGGTGGAGGGTATGGGACGGTGGAAGGTATGGGACGGTGCAGGGTATGGGACGGTGCAGGGTATGGGATGGTGGAGGGTATGGGACGGTGAAGGGTATGGGACGATGAAGGGTATGGGACGGTGGAGGGTATGGGACGATGAAGGGTATGGGACGGTGGAGGGTATGGGACGGTGGAGGGTATGGGACGGTGCAGAGTATGGGACTGTGAAGGGTATGGGACGGTGGAGGGTATGTGGCGGTGGAGGGTATGGGACGGTGGAAGGTATGGGAAGGTGCAGGGTATGGGACGGTGGAGGTTATGGGACGGTGGAGGTTATGGGACGGTGGAGGTTATGGGACGGTGGAGGGTATGGGACGGTGCAGGGTATGACGCAGTGAAGGGTATGGGACGGTGCACGGTATGGGACAATGAAGGGTATGGGACGGTGCAGGGTATGGGACGATGAAGGGTATGGGACGGTGGAGGGTATGGGACGGTGGAGGGTATGGGACGGTGCAGGGTATGGGACGGTGCAGGGTATGGGACGGTGCAGGGTATGGGACGGTGCAGGGTATGGGACGGTGCAGGGTATGGGACGGAGAAGGGTATGGGATGATGAAGGGTATAGGACGATAAAGGGTATGGGACGGTGGAGGGTACGGCCCAGCAGGCTGGGTTGGGTTGGGTTGGGTATATTCTACCCTTGTCACGTGATAAAAAGTGTCTTCTGGCAAGGACATCACAGGGAATTTGGTCAGGAAGAAACGGTGGCCGAGGTCATCTCTGAACTCTGTTGATAGCCACTTCCCAGTCTCTTGCCTCCGGAAGCAATTCTGAAAGGGGCTGGTGGAGAAAATCGTGGAGTAGTGGCGGCGTGACTCTTTCTGAGACTCCTCTGAATTGAATGTTTTTACACGGAGATCTATCTTCTAGGTCAGCTAATTCGATGTCACTTGTATCCTCTGCATCGTTATCGATGAGCTCGTTATGTGCCGTACAGATGTCTGCCATTTTATTTTCAATATGAGAAACCCTAGCACACGGGTGTCAAACTGGCGGCCCTCCAGCTGTTGCCAAACTACAAGTCCCAACATGACAGGGCGGGGTCAGCGCATGCTGAAGCGCACAGTGCGCAGAAGTCGCCAACTGTCTGCAGAGTCAATAGCTAAAGACCTCCAAACTTGGTGTGGCCTTCAGATGAGCCCAACAACAGTGCGTAGAGAGCTTCATGGAATGGGTTTCCATGGCCGAGCAGCTGCATCCAAGCCTTCCATCACCAAGTGCAATGAAAAGCATCGGATGCCGTGGTGTAAAGCACGCCGCCACTGGACTCTAGAGCAGTGGAGACGTGTTCTCTAGAGTGACCAATCATGCTTCTGTCTGGCAATCCGATGGACGTGTCTGGGTTTGGCGGTCGCCAGGAGAACAGTACTTGCCTGACTGCATTGTGCCAAGTGTAAAGTTTGGTGGAGGGGGGATTATGGTGTGGGGTTGTTTTTCAGGGGTTGGGCTTGGCCCCCCAGTTCCAGTGAAGGGAACTCTTAAGGCGACATTTTGGACAATTTCATGCTCCCAGCTTTTTGGGAAGAGTTTGGGGAAGGCCCCTTCCTGTTCAAACATGACTGCGCACCAGTACACAAAGCAAGGTCCATAAAGACATGGAGGAGCCAGTTTGGGGTGGAGGAACCTGACTGTCCTGCACGGAGTCCTGACCTCAACCCCATAGAACACCTTTGGGATGAATTAGAGCGGAGACTGTGAGCCAGGCCTCCTCCCCCGACATCAGTGCCTGACCTGACAAATGTGCTTCTGGAAGAATGGTCCAACCTTCCCATAGACACCCTCCTAAACCTTGTGGACGGCCTTCCCAGAAGAGTTGAAGCTGTTACAGCTGCAAAGGGCGGGGCCAACTCGATATTGAACCCTACAGACTAAGACTGGAGGGCCATTAAAGGTCATGTGCATGGGAAGGGCGGGGCCAACTCAATATTGAACCCTACGGACCAAGACTGGGGGGCCATTAAAGGTCATGTACGTGGAAATTGCGGGGCCAACTCAATACTGAACCCTACGGACCAAGACTGGGAGGCCATTAAAGTCCATGTGTGTGGAAAGGGTGGCGCCAACTCAATATTGAACCCTACGAACCAAGACTGGGAGGCCATTAAAGTCCATGTGCGTGGAAAGGGCGGGGCCAACTCAATAATGAACCCTACGGACTAAGACTGGGAGGCCATTAAAGTCCATGTGCGTGGAAAGGGCGGGGCCAACTCAATATTGAACCCTACGGACCAAGACTGGGAGGCTATTAAAGTCCATGTGCGTGGAAAGGGCGGGGCCAACTCAATATTGAACCCTACGGACTAAGACTGGGAGGCCATTAAAGTCCATGTGCGTGGGAAGGGCGGGGCCAACTCAATATTGAACCCTACGGACTAAGACTGGGAGGCCATTAAAGTCCATGTGCGTGGAAAGGGCGGGGCCAACTCAATATTGAACCCTACGGACTAAGACTGGGAGGCCATTAAAGTCCATGTGCGTGGAAAGGGCGGAGCCAACTCAATATTGAACCCTACGGCAGAGCCAACTCAATATTGAACCCTACGGACCAAGACTGGGAGGCCATTAAAGTCCATGTGCGTGGAAAGGGCGGGGCCAACTCAATATTGAACGCTACGGACCAAGACTGGGAGGCCATCAAAGTCCATGTGCGTGGAAAGGCAGGCGACCCAATACTTTTGGTAATATAGTGTACGTTCTGATATACAGACTATTCGACACCTCATAATTTCCGCGGCTTTTAGAGATGATAAAAGAATGTGATCTGTCCAATCAGATTGCACGCTCATCCTGTGGACGGTGTCATGCTTCTCCCTAATTAATACCCTTGACATAAACCCGCGATTGCTTGCAATTGTTTCCAGTCTGCTCTCCACAAGGTCGCGGTAATTATGATGTAACCCTCGGAATCCCAGCAACGTAGTTTAGCTGAAAGGCGTGATCTGTCTCTCGGCGTTCAGTTAGCGTGCTACAAGCGGGAGATGATTGAGCGCTCTCCCGGCTAACTTCATTAATCAAGAAATATTTTATTCCGATAGTTTTATTCATTAATAAAAAGTCGACTGAACAGCAAAATGTCACTCTGTTTATGAACACCTCCGACTGCCGGGAGAGCGGGCGTGTGGAAATGTAACCTTTCCTTCTTCCCTTGATTGATTGATTGTTAATCAGGGAGACAATAACTTCGAGCGCGACGCGGACGCAGCCGGGAGAGGCGCCGCTGACATACCTGAGCGTGGAAATAAAAAAAATTCATGGAAATTTGAAGAAAATCTCTTCGGATATTCAAATCCTCCCAGTGACATTTACGGTATATTTTATTTTAGTCGAGAGGTTTTTTTGTTTTTTGTTTTTTTGCGCCGGCGGCGAATGGCATCCGAGGGAGCCGCACAGTCACAATATGATCACGTGACTGCGCCGAAAGAGCCGTATGCAAATGATCGTGGAAGTTTAAAAACGTTATGAAAATTTAAACTTAGATGATTTTTTTTTCCTTTTTCAGTTTTGTGATTTCATTTAAATGAATTCATTTTTTGTTAAAGCCAAGAGTACAGGGGTGGACTGACCATTTGGAAACTCGGGCACTGCCCAGGGCCCGGGGTCAGTAGGGGGCCCCGTGAGATGCCCCTGGTACATTTTTCATAGGCTTTTTTGAGTTTGGGCAAGGACACAGGGGCCCCATGATCCCCTATTGCCCGGGGGCTCCATGAGTTGACAGTCCGCCCCTGCTAGAGTAATATTTTTTATTTTTTTTTTACGTTTTATGTTTTTAACACGTCACTCAAAACAACAAAATGGCAGTTTCTATCACAGTTGGGTTGGGTGTTTCAGATTCAAATTCAGGAGTACTTTATTAATCCCAAAGGGGAAGTATTAAGATACAGCAACATTCAACGAATGAATAAAATTCTCTGCAGCACACATTAGTGTATCTAAATCTTTTTTTTTTTTTTTTTTTCTTCCAAAAATTTTATTGAAATACAAGACATTTGAGATTAAAGACATGTACGGAGCACATTCTGCACACGTATAACTGAAGCAATCTCCCGTAACGCAGACGGGTATTCAGACATGTAATTGAGGTATGCAGTAAACATAAACAGGAGATCACGCTACCCAGTAAACAAAGTAGAATAACAGGTTCGCAAATATGAATGGTAAGCAATAGAGGTATAGAGGATGCAAGTGTCAGGGGTAAAAAGCGCTTAAGTAATCGGGTAGTGGAGCAAAAAACAGCATTGATGTCTGAGGCGGACGCCTCGTGTAATTCCGCACCCGGTTAAGTTAAGTTTCTGCTTGTATGTAGAAATAGTTGTGTAAGAGAGAAATATGAGACAAAAGGAAAAAAAAAAAGAGAGAAAAGAAAAAAAGAGGAGAGTACTGTATATGGAGGAAGATTTAGAAAGCACAGGAAGGAGAGAAAAAAAAAAAAAAAAAAAAAGGGGGGGGGGGGGACGGAGAGGGGGGGGGGAGAGGTGGGAGGGAAGTGAAAAGGGAAGGATGGATCAGGTAATAGTTATTAAGCCAACCATAATATAATATAGTAGACAAGCTAATAGGTATTATCCTTAGGACTTAACGTACATTTCGATAAACACGGTCCGCGGCGCTATTCCAGAGGTGATAACTTTGAACGGTATTCACGACCTGTAGATTAGTTTTAGTTATTCATATAGAGATTATAGAAATTGGTAGTTTGGAAGTGTTTCCAACACGCCCAAGTTTTCCGAAATTTCTCAGGGTGGTCTCTTGTCACTGAAATCAATTCCTCCATCTCCGCAACTCTGATGACCCTATGAAACCAGTCCCGCACAGTAGGAACCTGTTCTGATCGCCAGTGAACAGGAATACATTGTTTCGCCGCATTTATCATATGCAGGGTAAGAGACTTACGGTACATCCTTAACGGAATTGAGGAGTGGTGAAGTAAAAATTGAGCCGGGGTGTATTCCAGAGTGTAAGTAGTCACTTGTGAGACTATATCTCGCACTTTTTCCCAAAAAGGCTGCAACAAGGGACAATCCCACCAGATATGTAGGAGTGTGCCTGTTGTCTGTTTACATCTCCAGCACAACTCTGAAATGTGAGGGTCAAATTTATGCAGCAGGGACGGAACTCTGTACCATCTAGAGTATAGTTTGTAATTACTTTCCTGCGTGGAAACACACATGGAGCCCGAATGTATATGTTCATAAATGTGATCCCAGTCGTCAGTTGACAAAGGTATTTGTAAATCTCGTATCCAAGCCTCACACGCTTTTCGAGGTTGAGATATACTAGTAGTTTCAAGAAGGGAGTAAAGCTTGGATATAACATGTCGCTGGGGGGAGTTCGAGAAACAAAGTTTCTCAAATGGAGTAAGCGACCTGGAGTAGTCTTGTAAATGAGAGGTGTTATGTGTAAAATGATGAATTTGTCTATATATCCACGGTGTTAGGTTCAGCGATGGCCACAACTTCAAAATGTCCTCTCTAGATAAGAACTTAGTATTTTTGAAAAGGTGATGCATTGTCAGATTATCTGGAAGGTCACATCCAGAGAGGAAAGTCCGGGACATACCCGGCAAAAAGTCAGGGTTCTTTTTGATTGGGGTTAAGGGGCCCGGGGAGGAAGAGAGCTCAGTGTTCTGGAATGTCTGTTGGCAACAGTTTAACGTGGGGCCTACAAGAGGGTGATCCCGAAATTCAGTGGGAATATGAGCATTTCCCAGCCAAGGGGAGGAGGCAAGCGAAATCATCGAAAAATCAGATTCTACGTCAACCCAAATCTTACGATCACAGTTCGAGGTCCAGTCTACTACTCTTGCCAATTGACACGCCCTGTAGTACCGTGTAACGTCAGGTAGTCCAATACCTCCACTTCTTTTAGACATGGTGAGTTGTACAAAGCTAAGTCTGGGGTGTTTGTTATTCCAAAGAAAGGAGGAGCAGAGCTTTTTATAAGATGTAAAGAAAGAACTCGGTAATGCAATCGGTATTGTTTGGAGTAGGTACAGTATTCTTGGAAGCACATTCATTTTGAGAATGGCTGCTCTACCAAACCAGGAAAACCAAGGTTTGTTCCAAGTCTGGAGGTCTTTGGCAATATTACGCAAGAGGGGTAGGAAATTCAAATCATAGAGTTCCTTTAGATTAGTCGGTAATTGGATTCCCAAGTATGTAATTGCCTCCGACTGCCAGGCAAAAGGGAAGTTCGATTTCGCTTGCCTAATCACCTCCCGGTGAAGAGAGACATTAAGAGCTTGGGATTTAGAGAAGTTTATTTTGAAGTTGGCCAGGTAATGAAACAGTTCAAAATCTTTTAGCAGATTAGGTAAAGTGATATGGAGATCTGTTAGAAAAAGCAAGATGTCATCTGCAAAGGCCGCTATCTTATGAATTTTGCCATTGATATGAATCCCCTTGATATTATCGTTTTGTTTGATGCAATTCATCAGTGGTTCCAGTGTTAAAATAAAAAGGAGGGGGGATAGTGGGCATCCCTGCCTGGTGCCATTGCCTATCAAAAAAGAGTCCGAGAGTAGACCGTTAACTCGTACTTTAGCTGTGGGAGAGGTATATAAAGACATAATGAAGGTATGGAAACGCTGAGGCAATCCAAGGCCAAAAAGAACCGCCTCCATATAATCCCATGCTAACCTATCAAAGGCCTTCTCGGCATCTAGTGATAAGAAAAAGCCTGATTGTTGTTTTTGAATTAACCAATGATGAACATTTATGGCTCGTATGGTGTTGTCTCTGGCTTCTCTCCCAGGTACGAAGCCCACTTGATCCATTGATACAATGGGATCTATAATATGTAATAGGCGATTGACCAAGATTTTTGCAAAGATCTTTAAATCAACATTCAATAAAGAGATCGGACGATAATTTGCTGGTAGTGTGTGGTCTTTATCCTCTTTTGGTATAACCGTAATATGTGCCTCAGTGAGATGGCGCAAGGATTGCCCTGGTGTATCTAAGGTATTGAAGGCCCGTAAAAATGGTTGTGCCAATATGTCGTGAAAAGTCTTATAGTAGGCAGTGACAAATCCATCGGGACCTGGGCTCTTACCAGGTTTCAGTTGTGCAATAGCTTGTTGTAACTCCTTTAGGGTCAGAGCACCATCTAAATCTTTTGCTTGTGTTCTAGTAATTGGGTTTGGGAGATATTGGTTCAGGAAAGTCTGGATAATTGTCTTACGTGATCTAGTGTCACCTGGAGGTTTAGATGGTACAGGTAAATTGTATAAGGCAGAATAATAGTTTTCAAATTCAGCTGCAATATTCTTTGATGTTTTCAATAAGCGTCCCTGCTTAGAAGTAAGCTGGTATATGTGTCGAGTTGCCTTTTTGGCTTGTAAGGCCCGGGCTAGAAACTTGCCACTCTTATTTCCATGTTCATAAAAGAGTTTTTGTTGAAGAATAAAACTACTTTGGCTTTCCTGTCTACAACATCTAGAAGTTGTTTACGCACTTGATCTAGTTCAGATGCAGAATTCAAGGCTCTAGAGCGTTTATGTGTGCATTCAAGTGTACGAACTTTTTGCAGTAGGGAGGCAAAAGATGCCTGAGCTAGACGTTTTCGCGAGGCGGTTATAGACATGAGAAGCCCGCGGGTTACACATTTATGTGCTTCCCACTGTGTGAGAGGGGTCGTTTCAGGAGATACATTTTCTTTGAAATAAGTGGTCAGAGAATCACGGATCTGGAGGGAAACAGAGGAGTCTGTAAGAAGAAAGGGGTCCAATCTCCATGTTTTGGACGCGCCCGGCGCATCAGGAAATTGTAATGTCATCAAAATTGGGTGGTGGTCAGAAAGGATCATTGGTTCGATCGAAGCAGAGTGCAAGTTATGTAAGTCTTTTTGAGATAGAAAAAAATAATCAATTCTAGAATGTCGCTTATGTGGTGCGGAGTAAAACGTGTAGTCTTTGTCTTTAGGGTGGAGGGTGCGCCAGGTATCATGGAGGAGAAGATCATGTAGCTCCAGTTTGATCTGTTTGAGTGCTTTGAAGGGTTTAGAGGAGGAACCGGTGGAAGTATCCTCCAATGGGTTCAATGGTACATTAAAGTCGCCGCCAAGAATCAGAATACCCGACTGAAAAGTGGACAGTAATTTGGCGATTTTGCGAAAAAAGCAGACTTGTGCGGTATTGGGGCTGTAAATGTTAGCTAGAGTAAGTGGCTTATTATAGAGGGTGCCTTTAAGAAACAGGAACCTCCCCTCGGGGTCCTCAAGATGTTCAGTGATTGTAAACGGGAGCTGTTTAGAGAGTAGAATAGACACACCCTTTGCTTTCGCCTCCGTGTTGACTGCGTGATATACCTTTGGAAAGTTAGCATCCGAAAATCTAGGTATGTGGTCTGCACGAAAGTGAGTCTCTTGGACAAAGATCACGTCTGCTCTAAGGTGTTTCATATATGTTAGAAGTTGCGAGCGTTTCTCAGGTATATTTAAGCCCTTTGCGTTGAGTGAGGCCACAGAGAGTTTGGGTGCTGAACGCGCAAATGGGAGGTTAATAGCCATTATATTGTATGCCAAAAATACTTATTCAAAACCTGTTGGCGTATCAAATGGTTGTAAGTAAGATAAGAGAGATATCAGATAGAGAAGAAGGAAGAAGAGAAAAAAAAAAAAAAAAGGGGGGGGTGGGGGGGAGAAAGGGGGAGGGTAGGTATGGGGAGAGGATAAAAAGGGAATTTAGGGAATACTAGAATAAAAGTGTGTCAAGATAGGAATACAGATGATAGATATGTAGGAGAGGAATAAAGGAGAAGAAAAAAGAAGTGTCAGGCGTGTCACATAGAAACCCATATATATATGTATATATAGCAGTCATACGTTCCTTCAACTTCTTTTATATATAAGACTCCAGAGAAGATGTAGGCCAGCTACTCTCTCTCTCAATAAAGCTCTAGTAAATTATAAAGGTGTGTACTAGAATAGGAAATTACACTTGGAGATGTGTCGAGCCCAGAAACGGCCGTATTGTGAACGTATAATATACTCGTGAAAAGGTTACGTGTCCTCAAACGAAGGGTATATAAAGGACTTTGACCAACATAAGATGGCCTTGAAACACAGAGATATGTGGGAAGCAGCCAATGTACAGTTGCAAGAAAAAGTATGTGAACCCCTTGGGATTACGTGGAGTTTTGCATGAATTGGGCATAAAATGTGCTCTGAACGTCATCTAAGTCACAACAATAGAAGAACACAGTCTGCTGAACATAATACTACACAAACATTAGATGTTGCCATGGTTTAATTGCACATAACATGTAAACATTCACAGTGCAGGGAGGAAAAAGTATGTGAAGCCCTAGCTTAATTACTTCTCCCAGAGCTAATTGGAGCCAGGAGTGAGCCAACCTTGACTCCAATCAGTGTGATGATATTGGATGTGTTGCTGACAGCTGTCCTGCCCTTAAAAAACCCACACCTGTTTTGGGTTTACTGGTTTCAAGAAGCACTGTCTGATGTGAACCATGCCTCGCAGAAAAGAGCTCTCAGAAGACCTACGATCAAGAATTGTTGACTTGCATGAAGCTGGAAAGGGTTACAAAAGTATCTCCAAAAGCCTTGAGGTTCATGTGTCCACGGTAAGACAGACTGTCTACAAATGGAGAAAGTTTAGCACTGTTGGTACTCTCCCTAGGCGTGGTCGTCCTGTAAAAATGACTGCAAGAGCACAGCGCAGAATGCTGCATGAGGTAAAGAAGAATCCCAGAGTGTCAGCTAAAGACCTACAGAAATCTCTGGCACATGCTAACATTTTTGTTGACACATCTACAATAAGGAAAACATTAAACAAGAATGGAGTACATGGGAGGACACCACGGAGGAAGCCATTGCTGTCCAAAAAGAATATTGCAGGACGTTTGAAGTTTGCAAAAGAGCACCTGGATGTTCCACAGCACTACTGGCAAAATATACTGTGGACAGATGACACCAAGATTGAGTTGTTTGGGAAGAACACACAACACTATGTGTGGAGAAAAAAAGGCACAGCACACCAACATCAAAACCTCATCCCCACTGTAAAACATGGCGGAGGGAGCATCATGGTTTGGGGCTGCTTTGCTGCCTCAGGGCCTGGATGGATTGTTGTCATTGATGGGAAAATGAATTCCAGAGTATATCAAGACATTTTGCAGGAAAACGTACGACCATCTGTCCGCCAATTGAAGCTCCGCAGAGGATGGGTGATGCAACAGGACAATGACCCAAAGCATACAAGTAATTCAACAAAACAATGGCTGCAACAGCACAGAATACGCCTTCTGGAGAGGCCAAGTCAGAGTCCTGACCTCAACCTGATTGAAATGCTGTGGCATGACCTTAAGAGAGCGATTCACACCAGACATCCCAAGAATATTGCTACACTGAAACAGTTTTGTGAAGAGGAGTGGTGCAAAATGACTCCAGATCGTTGTGCAGGTCTGATCTGCAACTACAGGAAATGTCTGGTTCAGGTTATTGCTGCCAAAGGAGGGTCAACCAGTTATTAAGTCCAAAGGTTCACATACTTTTTCCTCCCTGCACTGTGAATGTTTACATGTTATGTGCAATTAAACCATGGCAACATCTAATGTTTGTGTAGTATTATGTTCAGCAGACTGTGTTCTTCTATTGTTGTGACTTAGATGACATTCAGAGCACATTTTATGCCCAATTCATGCAAAACTCCACGTAATCCCAAGGGGTTCACATACTTTTTCTTGCAACTGTATGTCGAGAGTAAAAAGGGAAAAGAGGTGGGTAACAGATAATATACATAAAGATATAAAGCTATATAAGCTAAAGCATTGCAGATGAACACAGGGGCTAATGACAGTCCTCACAGGCGCGAATACACGATGAGGAATATGTAAGAAGTAAGTCATGAAGGAGAGTGCCTATGTGGTGGATTATATGTACGTGAATGTGGATAGGTACCAAAAATTGTGCTAATCAATAAATTGAAGCGTCCTCATACCTCGTAGCGTGGTGAACAAGCATAAGTTCAGTCTGTACATAATAAGTAAATAGATAATTCTTATCATTAACTATGAACCAATGATATCTGATAATCATATCACTAGACGAAGATCATTTTTAACTGTATCAGTTTCAAGTAAGAACATCAACCGTATGTGAAACATAGTATGGATACAACAATAATATAGTGTTTAAGTGTTCCAGGATGTAGGCCATAGGCCATCTATTCCGTGTAATTGACATTCAAACAACTTTTTAAATACAAATCCTAAGCGAGGGAACTTCTGTTATTTAGCATGTTATTGCTTACGAGTGTGGAGTTTTCTTACTATTACCCTCCACGAGCGGCATATTGAAAGGAAGGTATTTAGAATCCATGGCCCAATTTGCGTATTGGTCAACGTCAATGATAGCATAGGTCACACTTTAACACCCTAAAGTGCACCATGGATGTGAGCCACAACATGGAGGGCCTTTATCCTATAGCTGGGACACTGAGATACTACCTAGTCCGAGAATAGGTTGGGGGTATATAACTAGTCAGATCCTACGATTCACGTGGGGGAGATCGGAGTAGTGTTTGGGGGAGCCCATAATTGTAGGGGTAGTGAAGAATATGCATATGCATCATATAAGTGCGAAGTCTACTCAAAACCGATTCACACAGAAATACGTGCATGTATATATATACGAGCTGAGTCATGGACACATAAGAACGGGAGCGCCATTAATAGAGAACCCTATGGGACCCTCCAGCACCGGCCCATTCCAGGAGATAGTAAGGACCCGTTACACATCCTAAGTATGAAGCTACTATGTGCTAGCATTCCCCCAGTGGCACCTTGTAGCTAGTAGAAAAGGAAACGCAAAAGCCAAATCCAAAATATCTCAAGGAGCATAAAATATGCAATCGCCCGGGAGGGAAGGCATTGCCTACTTAAATCATTGATGATAGGACGTTATAAACACGGTCAGATAGAGCTCTAAACTAGGTGTATTTTGGTTAAAATACAGCGGAAATCGGGGCATCAGGCTTAGGTCAAGCATAAGGGTTCAGTCAATGTTACCAGGGCTCCTATTGGTCTACATATCGGTTGTCCATGAGGACTAGAAACTGGTTACAATAGACCGTTGCTGATTAAGCGAAAGCGCTCCAGTATCAGCAAGGGTATTCCCAATATCTCCAGTAGCCACTTTATCCCAGAACCCCTCCGAATCTCATAGCAGAATAACCTCAGCAAGGAAGTATAATTACACTTAAGACATACGACTGGTAGATAATGTACAAAGAAAATATGAGCATTTGGTATGTTAAACATACCTAAAAGTCCATTTTCCAGGACCACAGGTGGTTGTATGGTGGATTGCATAGAAGGGTCGTGGAGTTCATTTTCCATAACTTTCTTCCTTCGGAAACATATTCAAATCTAAGATAAAGAGGCTTCAAGTTGAGAAGCTAGTTCTGCGCCTGCGTGTAAATAGGGGACAATGAAGTAGAGTCATTCATGACGTGCTTTACGATGTGCTGGAGATGGTGGTAAACTTTCATCATTAATGAGCCGTCGCCGTACAAGGGAGGTTGAGGTGTGCTGGGGGGTTCTGCGTCGTCTGTCTCTGCCCGGGTAGGCAGATAATTGCGTATCCATAAGATCTTCAGCTGATCGTGAAAGGGGGAGAGATTCAGTAGACCAGTTGGGTATATCCAGTAGTGGGATATTCAGAGATTCACAGAACACTGTAAGATCCTCTGGAAATCTCATGAGAGCGGATTTCCCCAAATGTGTTGCCGCAAGGCCAAACGGGAACTTCCAGCGATAAGCTATTCCTTTGGAGCAAAGCAGATCGAGCAAAGGACGTAGGTCTTTCCTACGTTGCAAAGTGAGGTGGGAAAGATCTTGGAATAATTTGATTTCCGTTCCATGATAATGCAGGTGGTGTTTGTCTCGAGCCCTGCGTAATATTTCCTCCTTGAGCCGGAAATCAACTAGGCAGCAGATTATATCTCTCGGTGGGTCGGCATCTCTACCTCTCGGGCGTAACGCCCTATGTATGCGTTCAATTTCAATTGGAGATTCAGGTGGTCTTTCCAAGAGATCATTAAAAATGGTCAGGAGCGCTTGAGTAAGTTGGGCAGATTCGATTGCCTCAGGGACACCACGCACCCTTAAATTATGCCGTCTTCCCCTGTTGTCCAGGTCCTCTATGTGGCGGTCAAGCTCTCTCAAATGTAAGGTGTGCATGTCAACCTGTTTGCTCATCTCAGAAACGGCTCGATCTTGTGCGTTAATTTTAACTTCTACTGCGTCAAGCCTGTTGGCTACTGCTTGCATATCGATATGTAGCTCGGCTATAGCTGTAGATAGAGTTCCTTTAATATCTGACGCAACCGCTTTCAAATCTCCTAAGGTGAGAGGGGAGGATTCAGGGTGTCCCGTTGTGATAGCCGTTGGCTGATTCAGGTACTGTGGATGAGTTTCCGTAGGAGGCGAGTGTAATGGAGATTCACGAGAAGAGGCTTCCATGTGATCTGGAGTTTGCGACCGGAATAATTCCGGAATGCTGCGATTTGCCGGACCATTCGGACGCCGCGGGGATCGTGAGCGAGGGGTAGTAGATTTCTTATCTGATTTCCCCATGTTTCAGGTTACTCTCTGTGTTATGAATGCGTAATCCCACCTCTGTGCGACAAGGATCACGATATTATGTAGACATTTTCAATGGGTGCCAGCCTGGACCCCCAGAATTAACGAGAAAGAAAGAAGAAAGGAAGAATTTCTGAACAAATCAGGGATCACAGCATAAACCTTAGCAGATTGGAGAGGGCGAGCAGAGATCAGCAGTGATGAATCTATGTGTCTCTGGCTTCTGAGGCATATTAGGGATCCATATGAGTGCAAGGATTTCCTCTGCTTTCCCTATTAAATCTTTGTAGGAGAGGCTGCTGTTTCGGGCCTAGCTGTCAAACAGATCCTAGTGGGAGGTGTGTAGGCCCTTACTATAGCCCGACGTTCTCTGGGCTCTTGGGGGGGGTGCCCCGATGGATAAGGGAGAGGTGCCCACTTATATATGTGGGGAGTAGCTTAGGACTTGCGGTCCTCTTTTTTTTTTTTTTTTTTTTTATATTTTGTATGCCGGGTGTCTCACTCACCCAGCCTGTACACGTGTGTGCGGCCGCGGTTTCGCCGGGCCGCGACAAGCCCCACCACTCCACTGCCTCAGATGAGGAAGAGCCGACACTCCCGACGGAGGACTCCAGCCACCACCAGCTCGGGTGAAGGAGGGAGAGAGGTATGTTCGGCAACCCTCTCCTCGTGACCGCACCGCTCACCTCGTGCACCCGGCCTCTCGCCGGGCAGGCACTAGCCGGGTTGTCTCTCAGTCGCGGTCGGCCGTGACCGGCCACGCTGGATTGCCGCCGCGGATCCGGGTCAGCAAGGTCCAGACCCGTTCAATGTCCTTTCCGGTGGACACAGCAGGGTCTATCACGGGGTCCCGATGGCTGTTATCCCGCAGATGGCAGTGGATACGGAGCAGGTCGTCAGGAGCTCCGTATTAAGCGGCCTGTCCCGTCGCCATCTTGGACACGCCCCTAGTGTATCTAAATCTTAATAAAATGTAACAGCAAAAATGAGTTACGTAAATGTCTAATACAGGCGCGCCTCGCTTTACGAACGCCTCGGTTAACGCAATTTTGGTTTTCATATTTTTTTCGCAATACGAACAGATAATTTGGTTTTCAATGCATTTATGAATTCATTTTTGATCACGTCCCTGTACAGTATTTATGCCTTTAAAGTGCACTTTATAAAGAGTTTTGAACAGATATGACTTTTTTTTACTTTTTTCTGACCTCCAGAACGGATTAATTGGTTTTCAATGCATTTATGATTTTTTTTCGCAATACGAACGGAGTAATTGATTTTCAATGCATTTACCAATTAATTTTCAATCATGTCCCTGTACAGTATTTATGCCTTTAAAGTGCACTTTATAAAGAGTTTTGAACAGATAGGACTTTGTTTTACTTTTTTCTGACCTCCGGAACGGATTAATTGGTTTTCAATGCATTTACAATTTTTTTGTTAATCATTTCCCTTTATGCCTTTAAAGTGCACTTTATAAAGAGTTTTGAACAGATACAACTTTTTTTGACTTTCTTCTGATTTCCGGAATGGATTAAATGATTTTCAATACATTTCCAATTTTTTTTCAATCATGTCCCTGTACAGTATTTATACCTTTTAAAGTGCACTTTATAAAGAGTTTTGAACAGATAATAGACTTTTTTTTACTTTTTTCTGACCTTCGGAACGGATTAATTGGTTTTCAATGCGTTTACAAATTTTTTTTACAATACGAACGGATTCATTGGTATTCAATGCATTTACAAATTAATTTTCAATCATGTCCCTGTACAGTATTTATGCCTTTAAAATGGACTTTATAAAGAGTTTTGAACAAATAGACTTTTTTTTACCTTTTTCTGACCTTCGGAACGGATTAATTGGTTTTCAATGCATTTACGATTTTTTTCCGCAATACGGAGTAATTGATTTTCAATGCATTTACGAATTCATTTTCAATCATGTCCCTGTACAGTATTTATACCATTTAAAGTGCACTTTATAAACAGTTTTGAACAGATAATAGACTTTTTTTAAACTTTTTTCTGACCTCCGGAACGGATTAATTGGTTTTCAATGCATTCCTATGGAAAACCGTGTTTCGGTTTGCAAATTTTTTGCAATACGCAAAGTCCCGCAGAACGAATTAAATTTGTAAACCGAGGAACGTCTGTAATGTGATAAAGTGCTTCCAATCCACAGTTTATGATATCCTCTTCATGAACCCTTTCCTGCCCGGCCCATAGTAAAATGACGGCAGGGCAGGACTTTTGTCAATCGTATGACGTCCTCCCAGATTGCGCCCACTGCGGCGAGATCTGTCACCAGCTGTGTCCATGGGATGACAGATCTGTGTACTGGCTTCTTTTCGGTACCATGTGACCACTATGACCAATCACAGCAGGTCACATGACAATTGTAAACAATGGATGACTTCCTTTCATGCCATCCATTGTATACAATTGTGTTGCCAGCTGTAATTGGTCACAGAGATCACAGTACAGACTGGACCAATCACAGCCCATCGGTGTCATGTGATTAGCTGTAACCAATCACAGCTAATCACAACAGAACAAACTGAATTAATCGATTTAATTCAGTAAAATGCTTGCTTATAGCAATCATAATGTGTAAAGAAAAAAAAATATACTGATCACTTCCCCAATCACTATGGTAACATTACATTACTCTGGACACTGTGTGTTATTTAAAAAAAAAAAAACAAAAAGAAAAAATGTAATAAAAAATAATTTAAAAAATTTTTAAAAAAAATGTTACTTTTTTTTTTGTATTGTCACCAGTCAGTGTCCCTGATCACCACCACACTAATTATAGGGCTAGGGTAAATGTTAGGGTTAGTTAGGGTTAGTGGTAATCGTTAGAGCTAGTTAGGGTTAGTTAGGGATAGAGGTAACCCTTAGGGCTAGTTAGGGTTCGATAGGGATAGAGGTAACCCTTAGGGCTAGTTAGGGTTCGATAGGGATAGAGGTAACCCTTAGGGCTAGTTAGGGCTAGTTAGGGTTAGTTAGGGTTAGTGGTAATCGTTAGAGCTAGTTAGGGTTCGTTAGGGATAGAGGTAACCCTTAGGGTTAGTTAGGGTTAGTGGCATTCGTTAGGGCTAGTTAGGGTTCATTAGGGATAGAGGTAACCCTTAGGGCTAGTTAGGGTTAGTAGCAATCGTTAAAACTAATTAGGGTTAGTTAGGGTTAGTGGTATTCGTTAGGGCTAGTTAGGGTTCGTTAGGGATAGAGGTAACCCTTAGGGCTAGTTAGGGTTAGTGGTAATCGTTAGAGCTAGTTAGGGCTAGTTAGGGTTAGAGGTAATCATTAGGGCTAGTTAGGGTTAGATAGGGTTAATTAGGGTTAGTGGTATTCGTTAGGGCTAGTTAGGGTTCGTTAGGGATAGAGGTAACCCTTAGGGCTAGTTAGGGTTCGATAGGGATAGAGGTAAACCTTAGGGTTAGTTAGGGTTAGTGGCATTCGTTAGGGCTAGTTAGGGTTCGTTAGGGATAGAGGTAACCCTTAGGGCTAGTTAGGGTTCGTTAGGGATAGAGGTAACCCTTAGGGCTAGTTAGGGTTAGTTAGGGTTAGTGGCAATTGTTAAAACTAGTTAGGGTTAGTTAGGGTTAGTGGTAATCATTAGAGCTAGATAGGGTTAGTTAGGGTTAGTGGTAATAATTAGAGCTAGTTAGGGTTAGTGGCAATCGTTAAAACTAACTAGGGTTAGTGGTAATCGTTAGAGCTAGTTAGGGTTCGTTAGGGATAGAGGTAACCCTTAGGGCTAGTTAGGGTTAGTTAGGGTTAGTGGTAATCATTAGGGCTAGTTAGGGCTAGTTAAGGCTAGAGGTAACCCTTAGGGCTAGTTAGGGTTAGTTAGGGTTAGTGGTAATCGTTAGGGCTAGTTAGGGTTAGTTAGGGCTAGTTAGCGTTAGCGCTCTGATCCTACCAATTACCGTTAACCCCTACAATTACTGCTAATCCTAACTCTCACATTGATATTTAACCTTAACCCTAACCCTTGACCCTAACACTAACGTGCGACTTTGGACACCTAAAGGTTCCTGCACTGCTTTGATGCGACTTTTATGCTACATTGATTTTACTCGAGTGTCAGAGAGTATATGGAAGTCTCATAAAAGTCACTCTACATGAATAGAACTGTCATACTTTTATCCTCCCCAAAAAAAAACACCCACAAAACATGAAACGCATCAAATACACATCAAAAATGCAACACTTGGGTCTGTTGAAGTCTATTACACACAAAACGAAATCTGCTGCAGGAAAAGAAGTCCCTGACCCAAAAAAATGCCCTGGCACAAAAATGCACAAATGTGAACTAGAGCCATAAGAAACCGTGTTAGATGGACTGTAGTGTGTTTCTGTAAAATACAAAATGAACTAAAAGACGCATAAGTGTAACCCAAGGCAAACAGGCTAAAAAGATCAACGGTGTCAGTGGGAACTTATTTGAGAGGAAAAAATTGCTAATTTGGAACCCCTAGTTGTGACCTCTGGAGGAACCCTAGTTGAGAAACCCTGGAGGAACCCTAGTTTTGAAACCCTGGAGGAACCCTAGTTGAGAAACCCTGGAGGAACCCTAATTGAGAAACCCTGGAGGAACCCTAGTTGAGAAACCCTGGAGGAACCTTAGTTGAGAAACCCTGGAGGAACCCTAGTTGAGAAACCCTGGAGGAACCCTAATTGAGAAACCCTGGAGGATCTCTAGTTGAGAAACTCTGGAGAAAACCTAGTTGAGAAACCTTGGAGGATCCCTAGTTGAGAAACCCTGGAGGAACCCTAGTTGAGAAACCTTGGGGGAACCCTAGTTAAGAATCCCTGGAGGAACCCTAGTTAAGAATCCCTGGTCTCGAGGTTTCTTTTGTTTTTTTTTTATCAGAACAGTAACTTGGATAAGGATGGGGAGCATGGGACACCCCGGAACTGCAATACTACATGACTTGAAGACTGCTAGGCTGCTGTGAACTAGATCCATAAGAAACCATGTTAGATGGACTGTAGTGTGTTTCTGTAAAATACAAAACGAACTAAAAGACGCATAGGTGTAACCCAAGGCAAACGGGCTAAAAAGATCAACGGTGTCAGTGGGAACTTATTTGAGAGGCATCCCTAGTTGAAAAACCCTAGAGGAAGCCTAGTTGAGAAACCCTAGAGGAACCCTAGTTGAGAAACCCTAGAGGAACCCTAGTTGAGAAACCCTGGAGAAAACCTAGTTAAGAAACGTTAGAGGAACCCTAGTTGAGAAACCCTAGAGGAACCCTAGTTGAGAAACCCTGGAGGAACCCTAGTTGAGAAACCCTGGAGAAAACCTAGTTGAGAAACCCTAGAAGAACCCTAGTTGAGAAACCCTGGAGGAACCCTAGTTGAGAAACCCTGGAGGAACCCTAGTTGAGAAACCCAGGTCTTGAGGTTTCTTTTGGGTTTTTTATATCGGAACAGTAACTTGGATAAGGATGGGGAACACGGGACACCCTGGAACTGCAGAACTACATAACTTGAAGACTGCTAGGCTGCTCTGTATAAAATGCAGGCTCTATTGCACGATTTTTGGCTGCACTGTACCCTCTTGTCCTTGTCTTGTACAACTCCTGGCTATACTGGGCAAACCTCCAGCAGTATTATATGGTCTTGACTGTCTTGCACAGAGTACCGGGACAAGTTCATCTACCACCCAGGGCAAGGATACGGAACTGCACCCCCACTGTTAATACATGCAGTAGAATGAGTTTACTGCTCTGTGACCATTCTCTGGCTTCTTGCTCCTCTGTGACCAGGGCAGCTGTTCTTCCTGCCCACCCCTTGTCCTGGCCCTGCTTGGACTTGCTTGGGAGGTCAAACCACCCCCCAGTGACTTCTCCTCTGTATAGCACTACCAATGACTCACTCAGTCCAGGAATGGTTGGTCGTCCTCCCACCAACTCCCTTCTGGTTCTGCTTAGTCTACTGACAGAGCTCTCTTTGGTAGAACCCCCTGCTAAGCCTAGCAGGGACCTTACAGTCATCAAAGGCTCCTCTATTGTCCTCTATGTTCCCGCAGCGGCAGTGGCACCTGGACAGGGATCTCCTCCTGAAGGACCAGACCCAGTAACTCTGCTCTCTGCTGTCCGACCTATGAATACTTATGGGCTCTCCCTCCACCTTCTGGGCACACCACCTGAAGGATCCAGGCCATTCAGGCTGCCTGTCCTGTTCTCCCTCCCACTAAACTTCTAGAAATCTCTAGAAGACAGGGGGAGTAGCAAAACAGCAGCTATCCCTGGGCAACCAACCCCCTGCTCCACCACTGCTTATAGTGGAGCCCCACTAAATTTACCTAGCAGGCTACTCCGAATTGGGAGGGTGCTACATAACTGCGAGCCGGTATCAAAAAGTTTCAGAACTGGTTTTGTAACACATCAACAGATGGCAGCACAAGGATTCACGCACAGTCACAGAGAGCACTGACCTTCATAAGTCAGTGTGCCTAAAGACATCGTCCCGTGTACACATCGGGAGCTGTGCAACTGGTGCCATTCTGACCACGTGCATTGCCACATCTGCTGTTTCGTCATGGACAGCAAGCTAGAACAAACATGAAATTCTGCGTAAAACTGGGCAAATCTGCCACAGAGACATGTAATTTCAGGTGTGATTTCAATTCACATCTGAAATCGCACCGATATGACTGAGCACTAAAACCTCGGTCACATCATACCCGGCTTTGAAATTTTGCGACTTACAGTGAAATCATACAATATCAATGTCTCAATGGATACACAGAGCTGGCTCAGGAGTGAGCACGCACTAGTCACCCCATATAGCTAGTGAGCAGAGTGCGGGGCTGAGCAGTGCTCTGTGTCTCAATGAATACACAGCGCTGGCTCAGAAGTGAGAGCATGCTATTCCCCCCATAACCAGTGAGCAGAGGGCAGGGCTGAGCAGTGCTCTTTGTCTCAATGGATACACAGAGCTGGCTCAGGAGTGAGCACGCACTAGTGTACCCTCCCGAGTCAGTGAGCAGAGGGCGGGGCCGAGCAGTGCTCTGTTTCTCAATGAATACACAGAGCTGGCTCAGGAGTGACCATGCACTCGTCCCCCCATAGCCAGTGAGCAGAGGGCGGGGCCGAGCAGTGCTCTGTTTCTCAATGAATACACAGAGCTGGCTCAGGAGTGAGCGCATGCTATTCCTCCCATAACCAGTGAGCAGAGGGCCGGGCCGAGCAGTGCTCTGTGCGTCAATGGATACACAGAGCTGGCCCAGGAGTGACCATGCACTTGTCCCCATACAGCCAATGAACAGAGGGCAGGGCAAAGCAGCACTCTGCGTCTCAATGGATACACAGAGCTGGCTCAGGAGTGAGCATGCACTAGTCACCCCCATAGCCAGTGAGCAGAGCAGGGCCGAGCAGCGCTCTGTGTCTCAATGGACACACAGAGCTGGCTCAGGAATGAGCACATGCTAGTCCCCCTCATAGCCAGTGAGCAGAGAGCAGGTTCGAGCAGCGCTCTGTGTCTCAATGGATACACAGAGCTGGCTCAGGAGTGAGCACGCACTAGTCACCCCATATAGCCAGTGAGCAGAGTGCAGGGCCGAGCAGCACACTGTGTCTCAATGGATACAAAGAGCTGGCTCAGGAGTGAGCGCGTGCTAGTCCCCCCCATAGCCAAAGGCTTGCTCTGGGTGCACTCGGCAAGGGGAGGAGCCAGGGGTGTCGGTGGGGGACCTCAAGAAGAGGACATTCGGGGGCTGCTCTGCGTAAAACCATTACAGGGCAGGTAAGTATGACACGTCTGTTATTTAAAAAAAAAAAAAAGCCTTTAGAATCCTGTGAATTATTTAGTAGGAATATCGCCTTAATTGTCTGCCAGCGATGTTGTATTTTTTTATTTCCCCGTTGCTATTTTAATTGCGGTCGTTCCGCGAGCAGTAGCACGCGGCGAGCAGCAATTTTTATCCCGGCGCGCCTCGTTCGCGCTGAATGTATTTCAGGCACCTTCTGAGAATACACAAAGCCCCGAGCCTCCATATTGTGTGTCATTACATCGTTACACGGCTCTAGGGAACGCGCTTATTGCATTCCGCCGTCCCTCCGGAGAGGAAACCGCGCCAGCTGGAAGATGTGAACACGCGGGTCAGCGCAGAACCACATTTTCCACAACTTAAATTAGGTAGTGCAGCAATGTGATTCCCCGCCGCACTCCCTTTTTCTGTCCTCTGGAGTGGCGGAAAAGTTAAAGGGACACAATTTTTTTTGGGGGGGGGGGGGGCGGTAATACGAAAATCCTGCAACATTCTTCAGCTGGTCAGCACAAAAGACCTGTTTTAACATTTTAGGATAAAAGCTAAAGGGTGGATTTATTAACCACTTCCTGTCTGGACACTTTCACCCCCTTCCAGTCCGGACGCTTTCCCCCCCTTCCAGTCCGGACGCTTTCACACCCTTCCAGTCCGGACGCTTTCCCCCCCTTCCAGTCCGGACACTTTCACCCCCTTCCAGTCCGGACGCTTTCCCCCCCTTCCAGTCCGGACGCTTTCCCCCCCTTCCAGTCCGGACACTTTCACCCCCTTCCAGTCCGGACGCTTTCACCCCCTTCCAGTCCGGACACTTTCTCCCCCTTCCAGTCCGGACACTTTCACCCCCTTCCAGTTCGGACGCTTTCCCCCCCTTCCAGTCCGGACGCTTTCCCCCCCTTCCAGTCCGGACGCTTTCCCCCCCTTCCAGTCCGGACACTTTCACCCCCTTCCAGTCCGGACGCTTTCCCCCCTTCCAGTCCAGACACTTTCACCCCTTCCTGTCCGAACACTTTCACCCCTTCCTGTCCGGACACTTTACCCCCCTTCCAGTCCGGACGCTTTCCCCCCCTTCCAGTCCAGACACTTTGACCCCTTCCTGTCCGGACACTTTCACCTCTTCCTGTCCGGACACTTTCACCCCCTTCCTGTCCGGACACTTTCACCCCCTTCCAGTCCGGACACTTTCACCCCCTTCCAGTCCGGACGCTTTCACCCCCCTTCCAGTCCGGACACTTTCACCCCCTTCCAGTCCGGACGCTTTCACCCCCCTTCCAGTCCGGACGCTTTCACCCCCTTCCAGTCCGGACGCTTTCACCCCCTTCCAGTTCGGACACTTTCACCCCCCTTCCAGTCCGGACGCTTTCACCCCCCTTCCAGTCCGGACACTTTCACCCCCCTTCCAGTCCGGACGCTTTCACCCCCCTTTCCAGTCCGGACACTTTCACCCCCTTCCAGTCCGGACGCTTTCACCCCCCTTCCAGTCCGGACGCTTTCACCCCCTTCCAGTCCGGACGCTTTCACCCCCTTCCAGTTCGGACACTTTCACCCCCCCTTCCAGTCCGGACGCTTTCACCCCCCTTCCAGTCCGGACACTTTCACCCCCCTTCCAGTCCGGACGCTTTCACCCCCCTTTCCAGTCCGGACACTTTCACCCCCTTCCTATCCAGGCCAAGGTTTAGCTTTCAGCACTATCACACTTTGAATAACAATTGCGCGGTCATGCAACACTGTACCCATATGAATTTTTTAGCATTTTTTTGGGACAGATAAAGGTTTATTTTGGTGGTATTTATTCACCGCTGGGATTTTTATTTTTTTTTGCTATATAAATGAAAATGTCCAAACATTTTGAAAAAAATATTTTTTTTTCTTTTTTTTACAGTGATTGCTTTTACGCCTATAAAGGCTGTAAAAACAATCATTCCTCCTTCTCTCTGGCTGCATTCTTGCAGCCAATGAGAAATACTGTGTGAGCTGTGATTGGTCACAGCTTGTCACATGGTACAAGGCTGTTGTGAATGGCCCTGTACCATGTGACCTCTGTGATCATTCACAAATTTCACACGTAGTAAGCAATGATGCCAAAAGTGACATCTTGCTTACTACTCTCCATGTGATCACTGATTGGCCAATCAGTGATCACATGATCGGGACCTCGTACAGAGCTCCTGTACAACGATCGGTGTTCCACTGTGTCCGGAGGACACAGAGGGCACCAGATCGCAGTGCTGCGCACTCCCAAGGAGCGCGCACAAGCAGGGTGCATAGTCTATTTGCCTTTAGTAAGGGCAGTTTCACACCTGTGCCTTCCTCTATGTGTTTCGCAGGAACGCAGTGCACGCCATTTATCATGATTCCCCCAGATGTGAACTGCTGTGGGAAAAAAGTCCCTCCCTTTCCAGTTTTTGCGGGCGCCTTTTTTTGGAAAGGGAGGGACTTCTTTTCCCGCAGCAGTTTGCGTTTTTAGTTGAATAGACTTCAATGGAACCGCATAGTGCTGCGTTTTGCATGCATTTTTGTTTTGCGTTTTTGGTGCATTTTTGATGCGTTTTTAATCTGCCCAGCAACAAGTTGGCCAAAATTTTATTTAAAAAACCCAGTTTTGCCTTTTTTTTTTCAACTTGTTGCTAGGCAGAATAAAATAAAACGCTTAAAAAATGCACTACATGTTTTTCTGCAGCATCTCCATTGAAGTCTATACATTCAAAAAACGCAATGTTTGGTGTTTAAAAAAAGTCCCCGGCCCTTTCCAAAAAACGCACCGGGGTGAAAATGTGAGATGTGAACGCGTCCCGTAGGAAATCGTGTTAATTGGAACGCAGTGCGTTTCTGCAAAACGCAAAGCGCAGCGGAAAACACTTAGGCGTCAACCTAGACTATTTTACCTTTTTATTCATTACAGGTACTTATATAACGTCGTCAGTTTACACAGCGCTCTACATATTCACATCAGTCCCTGACCCTCAAGAGGCGTACAATCTAAGGTCCCTCACCCTCAAGGGGCGTACAATCTAAGGTCCCTAACCCTCAAGGGGCGTACAATCTAAGGTCCCTGACCCTCAAAGGGCGTACAATCTAAGGTCCCTAACCCTCAAGGGGCGTACAATCTAAGGTCCCTGACCCTCAAAGGGCGTACAATCTATGTTCCCTCACCCTCAAGGGGTGTACAATCTAAGGTCCCTCACCCTCAAGGGGCGTACAATCTAAGGTCCCTCACCCTCAAGGGGCATACAATCTAAGGTCCCTCACCCTCAAGGGGTGTACAATCTAAGGTCCCTGACCCTCAAGGGGCGTACAATCTAAGGTCCCTAACCCTCAAGGGGCGTACAATCTAAGGTCCCTGACCCTCAAAGGGCGTACAATCTAAGGTCCCTAACCCTCAAGGGGTGTACAATCTAAGGTCCCTGACCCTCAAAGGGCGTACAATCTAAGGTCCCTCACCCTCAAGGGGTGTACAATCTAAGGTCCCTGACCCTCAAAGGGCGTACAATCTATGGTCCCTAACCCTCAAGGGGCGTACAATCTAAGGTCCCTCACCCTCAAGGGGTGTACAGTCTAAGGTCCCTCACCCTCAAGGGGTGTACAATCTAAGGTCCCTCACCCTCAAGGGATGTACAATCTAAGGTCCCTAACCCTCAAGGGGCGTACAATCTAAGGTCCTTAACCCTCAAGGGGTGTACAAGCTAAGGTCCCTCACCCTCAAGGGGCGTACAATCTAAGGTCCCTAACCCTCAAGGGGTGTACAATCTAAGGTCCCTAACCCTCAAGGGGCGTCCAATCTAAGGTCCCTAACCCTCAAGGGGCGTACAATCTAAGGTCCCTCACCCTCAAGGGGCGTACAATCTAAGGTCCCTAACCCTCAAGGGGCGTACAATCTAAGGTCCCTAACCCTCAAGGGGCGTACAATCTAAGGTCCCTCACCCTCAAGGGGCGTACAATCTAAGGTCCCTAACCCTCAAGGGGCGTACAATCTAAGGTCCCTAACCCTCAAGGGGTGTACAATCTAAGGTCCCTAACCCTCAAGGGGCGTACAATCTAAGGTCCCTAACTCACATTCATACATACACATATTAGGGACAATTTAGACAGGAGCCAATTCACCTACCAGCATATCTTTGGAGTGTGGGAGGAAAATGGAGTACCCAGAGGAACCCCATACAGGCACAGGGAGAACAAGCAAACTCCAGGCAGGTGGTGCTGTGGTTGGGGTTTGAGTACTGCCAGGTGCTAACCGCTTAGCCACTGTGCTGCCCCACTAAGTGTTCTGTTGTGTACATTTGTAAGTGTGAAGCCACATTGCCACACCCAGGCTCTGAAAAAAAAAAAAAATTATTCTACAATGTATCAATGAGTAAAGCGGCTGTAAACCGCGTACATTATGGGTAAGATCCCGCTCAGTAAAATCCGACTTGAGTTCTATGATGAAGTCACGCGGTATTTTAGTGGTGAGACATTCATCCATGTCTCTGCTGTCAGTGCGGTTCCCCGCCGACAGGTGAATGTCAAAAAAATTGCCCGACAATAAAAAAAAATGTAAAAAAAAAATGATGTGGGGTCCCCCCTCTCATCCATACAAAGCCTTTGGGTCTGGTATGGATTTTGAGGGGAACACCCACGCCAAATGATGTGGGGTCCCCCCTCTCATCCATACAAACCCCTTTGGGTCTGGTATGGATTTTGAGGGGAACACCCACGCCAAATGATGTGGGGTCCCCCCTCTCATCCATACAAACCCCTTTGGGTCTGGTAAGGATTTTGAGGGGAACCCCCACACCAAATGACATGGGGTCCCCCCTCTCATCCCAAAAAATTGCCTGACAAAAAAAATGTAAAAAAAAATGACGTGGAGTCCCCCCTCTCATCCATACAAATCCCTTTGGGTCTGGTATGGACTTTGAGGGGAACCCCCATGCCAAATGATGTGGGGTTCCCCCTCTCATCCCAAAAAAATTGTCCGACAATAAAAAAAAATTTAAAAATAAAATGACGTGGGGTCCCCCCCTCTCATCCATACAAACCCCTTTGGGTCTGGTATGGATTTTGAGGGGAACCCCCACGCAAATGACATGGGGTCCCCCCTCTCATCCATAAAAACCCCTTTGGGTCTGGTATAAATTTTGAGGGGAACCCCCACACCAAATGACGTGGGGTCCCCCTTCTCATCCAAAAAAATTGTCTGACAATAAAAAATGTTTTTAAAAAATTACCTGGGGTCCCCCCTCTCATCCATACAAACCCCTTTGGGTCTGGTATGGATTTTGAGGGGAACCCCCACGCCAAATGACGTGGGGTCCCCCCTCTCATCCAAAAAAATTGCCTGACAATAAAAATTTTTTTTTAAAAAATGACGTGGGGTCCCCCCTCTCATCCATACAAAGCCTTTGGGTCTGGTATGGATTTTGAGGGGAACACCCACGCCAAATGATGTGGGGTCCCCCCTCTCATCCATACAAACCCCTTTGGGTCTGGTAAGGATTTTGAGGGGAACCCCCACACCAAATGACATGGGGTCCCCCCTCTCATCCCAAAAAATTGCCTGACAAAAAAATGTAAAAAAAAATGACGTGGAGTCCCCCCTCTCATCCATACAAATCCCTTTGGGTCTGGTATGGACTTTGAGGGGAACCCCCATGCCAAATGATGTGGGGTTCCCCCTCTCATCCCAAAAAAATTGTCCGACAATAAAAAAAAATTTAAAAATAAAATGACGTGGGGTCCCCCCCTCTCATCCATACAAACCCCTTTGGGTCTGGTATGGATTTTGAGGGGAACCCCCACGCAAATGACATGGGGTCCCCCCTCTCATCCATAAAAACCCCTTTGGGTCTGGTATAAATTTTGAGGGGAACCCCCACACCAAATGACGTGGGGTCCCCCTTCTCATCCAAAAAAATTGTCTGACAATAAAATTTTTTTTTAAAAAATTACCTGGGGTCCCCCCTCTCATCCATACAAACCCCTTTGGGTCTGGTATGGATTTTGAGGGGAACCCCCACGCCAAATGACGTGGGGTCCCCCCTCTCATCCAAAAAAATTGCCTGACAATAAAAATTTTTTTTTAAAAAATGACGTGGGGTCCCCCCTCTCATCCATACAAAGCCCTTTGGGTCTGGCATGGATTTTGAGGGGAACCCCCACACCAAATACCTTTTCTCATCAGCAGTCTTGTGACTTCTATCAGTGTCCAGCTGAGCATTGGTTACAGCTTGTAGGAGGAGTTTTCATTCTGCTCTAGGAGGATTCAGAACCCCTGACCTCTATCTGGACAGTGCTGATTGGCCCTGTGCTGATCACATGCACTCTCCCAAGAAAGAAAAAAACAGTTTATTTGGTAAAAGGTAAGTATAACAACCAGGGGCAGACTGACCATTCGAGCACTCAGGCACTGCCCCGAGGGCCCGGGGTCAGTAGGTGGCCCCTTGAGATGCCCCTGGTACCTTTTAATTGGCTTTTTCATAGGCTTTTTTGGGTGTGGGCGAGGACACAGGGTCCCCATGATCCCCTATTGCCCGGGGGCCCCATGAGTTGTCAGTCCGCCCCTGATAACAACTCACATCCTTGTATAGTAAACCAGGCTCTAGGGAAGGACCCCGGCTGATCAGCAGGAGGCGCTGTAAGGAGGAGAGGAGTGGATGGTGAAGCCGGGCTGGGTCCCTGGTATGTCCTGAGCTAGTAGCGTTGGCATCTGACGTCATCGGGATGCCAACGCGTATCTGAGCATGTGCGAAGACCAGTGTGGACCGGCGCATGCTCTTTCAGCCAGCATAGATTGAGCGTACGCGCCTCTCCTCCTTACAGCGCCTCCTGCTGATCCTGCATTATACTACATGGACTGCGCCTGTTATTCCCTTTGCACTATCTCTAGCAGTACACACCAAACTGAGCATGTGCAGATTGACTCCACATGATATGTCTTACCAGGAAATAAGAGGAGGGTACTAGAAGAAGGGGGGTTATACTCACTGTGGAGCCTAAGGGGTTAATCCTCCGCGTTTAGGCTCCACAGTGAGTATAACAAGCATGCATTGCTGCATATACAGACTGATTGTACTGCTGGGGGTTCAGGAACACTTTAAGTGCTTATATGCTAATGTTAGGTTCTCTGTATAATAACAGGCTGGCTGGCTAGAAAGACTTTACAGAAATCATTAATGGGAACAAATTTCTCTTCTCCCGGATCTTTGGGATATCTTGTAGTACAATATAGGGAGAGTGTTCGTCTCCAAGCTCTGCGGTCAGGCAAGGCCGAGGGGATGAGGTGTTCCAAAAGAACAGGAATTAACGTCTCTTGGGACGTCTGTGCAAATTCTAAAGAAAATGACGTATTAGGTAAAATCTTTATGTTTTGGAAGTTGTACATGACAGTGGTTCAGGATAGAAGCTCAAAAGACCCCCCGCCCCCGATCACCCTTAGGCTGCAGTCTCTGACCATCCTCTGTACTATGTCTGCAGTCTCTGACCATCTCCTGTAGTAGGCCCGCAGTCTCTGACCATCTCCTGTAGTATGTCTGCAGTCTCTGACCATCTCCTGTAGTAGGCCTGCAGTCTCTGACTATCTCCTTTATTATGTCTGCAGTCTCTGACCATCACCTGTAACATGTCTGCAGTCTCTGACCATCTCCTGTAGTATTGTCTGCTGTCTCTGACCATCACCTGTAGTATGCCTGCTGTCTCTGACCATCACCTGTAGTATGCCTGCTGTCTCTGACCATCTCCTGTAGTATGCCTGCAGTCTCTGACCATCTCCTGTAGTATGCCTGCAGTCTCTGACCATCTCTTGTAGTATGCCTGCAGTCTCTGACCATCTCCTGTAGTATTGTCTGCTCTCTCTGACCATCTCCTGTAGTAGGCCTGCAGTCTCTTACCATGTCCTGTTCTATGTCTGCAGTCTCTGACCATCTCCTGTAGTATGTCTGCAGTCTCTGACCATCTCCTGTCATATTGTCTGCAGTCTCTTACCATGTCCTGTTCTATGTCTGCAGTCTCTGGCCATCTCCTGTACTATTGTCTGCAGTCTCTGGTCATCTCTTGTAGTAGGCCTGCAGGCTCTGACCATCTCCTGTATTAGGTCTGCAGTCTCTGACCATCTCCTGTAGTATTGTCTGCTGTCTCTGACCATCTCCTGTAGTATGCCTGCAGTCTCTGACCATCTCTTGTAGTATGCCTGCAGTCTCTGACCATCTCCTGTAGTATTGTCTGCTGTCTCTGACCATCTCCTGTGGTAGTCCTGCAGTCTCTGAATATCTCCTGTAGTAGGCCTGCAGTCTCTTACCATGTGCTGTTCTATGTCTGCAGTCTCTGGCCATCCCCTGTAGTATTGTCTGCAGTCTCTGACCATCTCCTGTACTATTGCCTGCAGTCTCTGGTCATCTCCTGTACTATTGTCTGTAGTCTCTGACAATCTCCTGTATTAGGTCTGCAGTCTCTGACCATCTCCTGTAGCAGGCCTGCAGTCTCTGCCCATCTCCTGTAATAGGCCTGCAGTCTCTGACCATCTCCTGTAGTAGGCCTTCAGTCTCTGACCATCTCCTGTACTGTGTCTGCAGTCTCTGACCATCTCCTGTAGTATGCCTGCAGTCTCTGACCATCTCCTGTACTATGTCTGCAGTCTCTGGCCATCTCCTGTAGTATTGTCTGCAGTCTCTGACCATCTACTGTAGTAGGTCTGCAGTCTCTGACCATCTCCTGTAGCAGGCCTGCAGTCTCTGACCATCTACTGTAGTAGGTCTGCAGTCTCTGACCATCTCCTGTAGCAGGCCTGCAGTCTCTGACCATCTCCTGTAGCAGGCCCGCAGTCTCTGACCATCTCCTGTAGTAGGCCTGCAGTCTCTGACCATCTCCTGTAGTAGGCCTGCATTCTCTGACCATCTCCTGTAGTAGGCCTGCATTCTCTGACCATCTCCTGTAGTAGGCCTGCAGTCTCTGACCGTCTCCTGTCATAGGCCTGCAGTCCTGTGTGTTCATTCTGTGACCATCTATAGCTTCCTGCACAGTCTCCATCCACAACTGCACGATGTCTGCATTCTCTGACAGTCTATTGTAGCATCATTTCACAACTGCAATGTGATATACAGTACAGGGTACGTCCTGCGGAAAAGGTTGCAGATCCGTATCCCTAGCAATCTGCCCCCCCCCCCTCCGGAACATTTGGCGCTCTTAGTGGCAGCACTAATTTGTATGAATCCGGACAGGTTGGGGGACATTGGCTCCCCTCCAGCTACACGTCATTCTAGGAGAAACATTCGCAGAGCGCGGCGTGCGTCTCGCCTTCCTCACGTCCGGCTCTTCAGCTCTCCGCCGCTGTGTGTTTAATAAATTCCCACGCCAATTATGGCTGAACGCGCTTCCCAGGAACATCCTCTCCCCAACACAGGATGAAAAATGACTTGTTTGCTGAGGACGTTCCAAAGTCTGCTTCTATAACCCCCGCGCCATAAAAAAAAAAAAAAACGTGTATTTTTCCGTTTTTTTCCCAATTCTCTGAGCGGTTTCTGATAGTTAGCCGGCTGCTAGAACCAGTTAAGGCTCAATTAACAGCAGAAAACTCCGTCCAGACAGAAGAAAGGTGGAAGACGCCGCCGTAGTCAACGTTTGCCGCCATGGCTGAGCTCTGAGAAGTATCGGGCTTCAGCAATCAATGGGGTGAAAATGTTCACTGCAACAATGTATCGAAATTTCTTTCATAGCAATCGCTTCAATTGTTTCAATTTTTTTTTATTTTACTTTTGCTGTGTTATATTTTGTATCAAATTACTTTTCGGGAAAAAATGTCTATAATTCATCTTGCCTCCAGAGGATTCAAACCCCCCCCCACTTCCTGACCAGGCCATTTTTGTGTTACTTTAACCCCTCCCCCTCCAGAGATTTACCCCCTTAATGACCACGCCTCTTTTTGCTACTCGGCGCTGCACTAATTCAACTGATAATTGCGCGGTCATGCAATGCTGCACCCAAACAAAATTTACGTCCTTTTTTTCACACACATAGAGCTTTCTTTCGGTGGTGGTTTGATCACCTGTGCGCTTTTTATTTTTCATGCTATAAACAAAAAAAAACGCCAAAAATTTTGAAGAAAAACAATATTTTTTACTTTCAGCTATAAAAAATATATAGTAAACTCAAAGTTGGTTATAAATTTAGGCCAAAATGTATTCTGCTCCATGTTTTTGGTAAAAAAAATCCCAATAAGTGTATATTGATTGCTTTGTGTGAAGTTATAGCGTCTACAAACTATGGGATAGATACTGCAATTTACACCATTTTTCTGCTATACAGCGCTGCGCTAGTTTAACGGACAATTGCGCGGTCAT
Source organism: Staurois parvus (assembly GCF_062004578.1). Classification (NCBI taxonomy): domain Eukaryota; kingdom Metazoa; phylum Chordata; class Amphibia; order Anura; family Ranidae; genus Staurois; species Staurois parvus. The sequence goes on along the minus strand of NW_028318857.1, from coordinate 467,531 downwards.
GCAGTACGGTACATAAATGAAATTTACATCCTTTTTTTCCCCACAAATTGAGCTTTCGTTCGGTGGTATTTGATCACCTGTGCATTTTTTATTTTTTGCGCTATAAAAAAAAAAAGCTGACAATTTTGAGGGAAAAAAAACAATATTTTGGACTTTTTGCTATAAACATGTCCAGTAAAAAAAAAAATGCAAAAATCAAAATTTAGTCCATAAATTTCTGCCAAAATGCATTCTGCGACATGTCTTTGCTAAAAAAAAACCTCAATACGTGTAAATTAATTGGTTTACGTGAAAGTTATAGCGTTTACAAATGGCGGGAAAGATACTGGGATTTTTAGGTTTTATTTTATACTAATAATGGCAGCGACCAGCGACTTGTGGCGGGACTGCGGCTGACATTCTGACATTGGGGGGTACTGACTTGGGGTCACTGACATCCCCAAAACACTAATACAGTGATCAGTGCAAAAAAAAAAACACTGACACTGTACTAATGGCACTGGGGAGGAAGGGGTTAAGTTTATTTTGCAGGGAAGGTTATAGGAGTGAGGGGGAGTGTTTTGCTAGGGGGCGGGGTGTGTACTGGGCGGGACAAGGCTGATCGAGAAAGAGAAACTGTTCTTTCTCGATCAGCTCATCCTCGAGCTGACAGGGAAGTGACAGACAGCACAGCTACTGCAGCTGTGCTCTCTGTCACCGTTTTACCGCCGATCGTCGGGAGATAGCCGCTAAGGAGCGGCTGTGACCCGGCAACTGACATCTGCGGCGGTGATCCACAGGACAGATAGGGCGGCAGCGCGCCTCGCGCGCGCACCCTATCTGTTTACAAAACCACACGTTTTAAAACGTGGTTTGCCTGTGAGTGCCGCCCTGCCACCGTATATGTACAGTGGCTGGGCGGCATGCGGTTAACTGACAATTGTGCGGTCATGCAACGCTGCGCCCAAATAAATGTACATTGTTTTTTCCCATAAACAGAGCTTTCTTTTGATTTTTTGCACTATAAATTTAAAAAAATGACAATTTTGGGAAAATTACTATATTTTTGACTTTTTGCTATTAAACTTTTTTTAACAAAATCAAATTTCGTCATAAATTTAGGCCAAGATGTATTCTGCTCCGTGTCTTTGCTAAAAAAAAAAATCCCATACGTGTAAATTGATTGGTTTACGTGAAAGTTATAGCGTATACAAATGGCGGCATATATAAATATATAATAATAAATCCTGTACAGGGGCGGACTGACCATTTGGAAAGTTGGGCACTGCCCGAGGGCCCGGGGTCACTAGGGGGCCCCATGAGATGCCCCTGGTACCTTTTTTCATAGGCTTTTTGAGTTTGGGCAAGGACACAGGGGCCCCATGATCCTCTATTGCCCGGGGGCCCCATGAGTTGTCAGTCCGCCCCTGATCCTGTATAATAATAATATATACTGGATTTTTTTTTTTACTAGTACTTTGCTGGAGACGATCAGCGGTGAGCATTCTGACACTGAGGAGGGGGGAACTAACTTGGTGTCACTGACATCCCTAATGACACCAATACAGTGATTAGTGCTAATAAAAAGCACTGACACTGTACTAATGACACTGGGCAGGAAGGGTTAACATGAGGGGCGATCAAAGGGTTAACTGTGTGCTGTTTTACTGTGTCTGTGTTTCACTGTAAGCACACTGCTTTGTATGGCTCTGCTATGCAGAGCCATACAAAGCAGTGTGCAGGAGCTGACAGGGGAGAGATCTGTGTTTGTTTACATACGGTCTCTACCCCGCAGAGATACTCGGCGATCACCGGGTGCCGGCGAATAATCACCGGTTGAGACCCGGTGATTGATAGCCGAGACCGCCAATGGTGGCGCAAGCAGGGTGCATGCGCGCTCCCTACCTGGAACTGCAAAATCACATATATACTGTATATATACATTGTGTGTGTGATTTTGCGCACCCGTGCCGCCCTGTAGCAGTATTTCTGCTATAGGACAACGTGGAGCTGGTTAAAGAAAATAAATAAAGGTATAGTAAAGTCGAATATTGAAATTCAAATGACACAAATGACACGGCCTCCCTGCCTATTGGATCCACCTTCAATCTTCACATTCATCGCGTTCACCTGGTATCTACACAATATTGGGCAAAAGTCTGTGAACACCTTACCGTCACACTTTATGAGTTTGTTGGCCATCCTATTCCAAAGCCATGGCAGTTAATATGGAGTCTCCCCCTCCGTGCCATACAGCCTCCAGGCTTTTGGAAAGACTTTCCACAAAATGTTGGCGGGTTCCTCTGGGTATTTGTGAACTTTTGTGAGGTCAGGTACTCATGTTGGATGAGAAGACCCGGCTCAACCTCAACGCACGTAGTAGGGCTTGGCCTCTTTTCAAATCTTGGGGTGACAGCTGGTCTCCCTCTGATCTCCTTCAGTTGGCCAGTGTTTTCTGTGGTTGAGGTGTTCTCACCAAAGATCAGGTAGCAGCACTGGTCAACAGTGGTGTTACTATGGGCTCTGCGAACCGCATCCAGGTGACACCAGGGCCGAAACTAGGGGGGGGGGGCACATGTCCCGGGCACCGGCTGAAATCCCAGAAACAGAGTATAGGTCTTCCCCAAGCCATGCCCACCAACCTCCCTAGGAACCCTGCTGCACCTCTCCACCACCAGTGTCCCTGCTCATTTCTCCTGCACGAGCAGTAGGGTGGCCACCTCATCCCTTTAACACCGAACACATATTAATGACACCGATTCTGTGGCTGATTAAGGTGGTAACTAAACTCACGGAGTACCTTATCTGAAATTAGTTATCCTCCAAACCTGTGTCATTAATATGTGGTTGGTTTTAAAGGGATGAGGTGGCCACCTCAATGATCAGGTGTTCCGTGGCATCACCAAGAAATGGGCGTCAGGGAGAGCCAGCAGCAGAGCAAGGCAACCGTCCTCCAGTGTCAGTTGTGTGAGCATGGGCAACTTCTACTGCGAGTCCTTTCACCTACGCTGTCATCTATCCAGGGGTCTGCTGGAAAACATGGCCTGGTACTGCCCCCCCCCCCCCCCCAACAACCACCACCACGACCTGGAGAACCACAGCATGTACTGTGTCTGTGCGCAGTGCAAGACCCATGGCCAAAAGGAGGGCCGGCACAATAGCACAAGTTCAAAGGTCTGCGGACCATGTGGAAGGTGCAAAAGGTGAGGGGGGGGCACTGGGGGAAGGTGGAACAAAGGGGAGCATGGGTAAGTACCACTAGGTGGGGTTGCACAAAGAGAAGGGAGAGATGGGAAGTTCACAAGATGAGCTGAGAGGGGGATAGTTTGGGAGGGAGGAGGACAAGGTGAGGGGGTGCAAGGGGGAGATGGAGAAGCTGCAACGTGGTGGGGGTGCAAGATATGGGGGGAAGGGAATGTGCACAAGGTGAAGGGAGGGGGAGAAGAACAAGGGGTGTGTGTGTGTGGGGGGGGTGACACCATGGTTTACTGCACCATGTGACACCAACCCAAGTGATGCCACTGCTGGTCAATGACAGGCTACCTCTGCAATAATCAGGTGGCAGCAACAGTGGCATTTCCATGTGCCAGGAGCAGGGGTGGACTGACAACTCATGGGGCCCCTGAGTCCTTGCCCAAACTCAAAAAAGCCTATGAAAAAGATACCAGGGGCATCTCATGGGGCCCCCTACTGACCCCGGGCCCTCGGGCAGTGCCCGAGTTTCCAAATGGTCAGTCCACCCCTGGCCAGGAGATGTCCGCTACTCAGCCTCTCGGAATCCACAATGTGATGGAGAAACGTTCTGCACCACAATGTTCTCACCACATCTCCTTCAAACCTGGAAACAGACCTTCCATTTCCTTTCCACAGAGCCCCAGTCATGCTGGAATGTTTATTTCCATCGACAATCTGTACTACAGATGAAGTCTTTTTGGGGACTACACCCCCCTCGAGTCCTAGTTGCTCCCAGCAGGCACTGTCCTTCCCACAATCCACAGCAGCTCACTTTCCTCTTCTTCCCTTTGATCCTGGATGGTGGATGAGGCTTTCCTCCAGCTCTCTCTGTGGCTGCATACAGTCCTCCACAGTTTCCTGGGTGGGGGAGAGATAGGGAGCTGCACTCTAGACCAGGGGGCTACATAAAAAAATGTAAGTACATCTAGACTTTAAGCCAGTGGTCTCCAAAGTGCAGTCCAGGGTGTGTTCCTTTACTTCCCTGTATCTGGCCCTTGGGTAATATTCCTTACACTGACACCAATGACGGGGCACTATTTCTCCCACTGACACCAATGATGGGGCACTATTCCTCCCACTGACACCAATGATGGGGCACTATTCCTCCCATTGACACCAATGATGGGGCACTATTCCTCCCATTGACACCAATGATGGGGCACTATTCCTCCCACTGTTACCAATGATGGGGCACTATTCCTCCCATTGACACCAATGATGGGGCACTATTCCTCCCATTGACACCAATGATGGGGCACTATTCCTCCCACTGACACCAATGATGGGGCACTATTCCTCCCATTGACATCAATGATGGGGCACTATTCTTCCCACTGACACCAATGATGGGGCACTATTCCTCCCACTGACACCAATGATGGGGCACTATTCCTCCCTCTGATACCAATGATGGGGCACTATTCCTCCCTCTGATACCAATGATGGGGCGCTATTCCTCCCACTGACACCAATGATGGGGCGCTATTCCTCCCACTGACACCAATGATAGGGCACTATTCCTTCCACTGACACCAATGATGGAGCACTATTCCTTCCACCGACACCAATGATAGGGAACTATTCCCCCCCACTGACACCACTGATGGAGCACTATCCCTTCCACTGACACCAATGATGGGGCACTATTCCTTCCACTAACACCAATGATGGGGCACTATTCCTTCCACTGACACCAATGATGGGGCACTATTCCTTCCACTGACACCAACGATGGGGCACTATTCCTTCCACTGACACCAATGATGGGGCACTATTCCTTCCAAGGATGGGGCACTATTCCTTCCACTGACACCAACAATGGGGTACTATTCCCCCCGATACCACCAGCGGAGGGGCACTGTTCCTTCTACTGACAACAATAATGTGGCAGTATTCCCACCCAAGTCTTTACTCCTACTGAACCAAGGACATTGTTTTCTACGCCCATTGCCCCCCCCCCAACAAAAGTCTGAAGGACAATGAACTTTGCTTAGAAAGTTTGGAGACCCCCTTTTTCTACCGTCTCTTTAACAATGTTTTCTGGATCAGCGTCGGCATGAAAGGCTATACAAGGGAAATATTCCAGCTCATCATCTGTGCAATTAAGCGAACACTTTGTTATCTCAGCAACTGATATTTTCAATCTTGGAGGAAAAATCTAAAAGTTCTTGGAAACAACTTCGATTGAATTTCCGAGGCAGCGCAATATTTCAACGCAGCGGCATGAGAAGAAGTTCGTTGGCATTTTTCACTCACAAAAGTTTGAACGTTGGAAGAGAATTTATGTCGGGGGATGGCGGTTTTATATTCCCATTTGGACGCTTATTAGGGTGTGAAAAGTAAAAATTAAAATCATTAATCGGCACCTTTCTAATAAAACCATCACCCGGCGCGATTCTCTTGGGAGATCAAGTAAGTCGAAATGTTCCGTCCCGCGTAGCAGGTAGAAAGACGCCAGCGAAATGACTTCCCGCTCCGCTCACCTCTAAAATGATGGCCCATTCATCAAGGCCCGCGGATACAAACGCCGAAACGACCAGGTTAAATGGCTCTACCTCGCAGATCCTCTCCCCTCCGCCATCGGCTCGTAATTACACATCAAAAATTCAATATTAGGCCAACGTGGAAGAGATGGGAAATCTATCTATAGCACACTGAGGAGACGGGATGACTTCACACATTGCTCTTTTGTGGGGGGGGGATGAAGGAGAAATTGCTCTTAAAGAGACCCTGTCCCTGAACCCCACCCTCACTACCATATACAGACTGGCCATCAGCATTAGAAACGGGCCGTCCTAATAGCATCATGCACCCCCGGGAAAAGTAATGCAGTGGGGTGCCTACCAGTCTGCCTGAATTTACACACCTACTGTGCAGAATGAATGTATAAAAAGTTTAGAGAATTCAATTTTAAATGCAGGGAAGGCAGGAGGGCCCAGTACAGGGGGGTCAGGAAGGCACAGTACACGGGGAGTCAGGAGGGCCCAGTACAGGGGGGTTAGGAAGGCACAGTACAGGGGGAGTCAGGAGGGCCCAGTACAAGAAAAAGCAGGAGGGCCCAGTACAGGGGGAGTCAGGAGGGTACAGTACAGGAGAAAGCAGGAGGGTACAGTACAGGGGGAGTCAGGAGGGCACAGTACAGGAGAAAGCAGGAGGGTACAGTACAGGGGGGTCAGGAGGGCACAGTTAAGGGGGAGTCAGGAAGGTACAGTACTGGGGGAGTCAGGAGGGCCCAGTACAGGGGGAGTCAGGAGGGCACAGTACAGGGGGGGGTCAAGAGGGCACAGTACAGGGGGAGTCAGGAGGGCACAGTACAGGGGGGAGTCAGGAGGGAACAGTACAAGAAAAAGCAGGAGGGCCCAGTACAGGGGGAGTCAGGAGGGTACAGTACAGGAGAAAGCAGTAGGGTACAGTACAGGGGGAGTCAGGAGGGTACAGTACAGGAGAAAGCAGGAGGGTACAGTACAGGGGGGGTCAGGAGGGCACAGTACAGGGGGAGTCAGGAGGGCACAGCACAGGGGGAGTCAGGAAGGCACAGTACAGGGGGGGTCAGGAGGGCACAGTACAGGGGGAGTCAGGGGGGTACAGTACAAGAAAAAGCAGGAGGGCCCAGTACAGGGGGAGTCAGGAGGGTACAGTACAGGAGAAAGCAGGAGGGTACAGTACAGGGGGAGTCAGGAGGGCACAGTACAGGGGGAGTCAGGAGGGGGCACAGTACAGGGGGAGTCAGGAAGACACAGTACAGGGGGGGTCAGGAGGGCACAGTACAGGGGGGATCAGGAGGGCACAGTACAGGGGGAGTCAGGAGGGCACAGTACAGGGGGAGTCAGGAGGGCACAGTACAGGGGGGGTCAGGAGGGCACAGTACAGGGGGAGTCAGGAGGGCACAGTACAGGGGGGTCAGGAGGGCACAGTCCAGGGGGGGTCAGGAGGGCACAGTACAGGGGGAGTCAGGAGGGCACAGTACAGGGGGAGTCAGGAGGGCACAGTACAGGAGAAAGCAGGAGGGCACAGTACAGGGGGAGTCAGGAGGGCCCAGTACAAGGGGTTAGGAAGGCACAGTACAGGGGGAGTCAGGAGGGCCCAGTACAAGAAAAAGCAGGAGGGCCCAGTACAGGGGGAGTCAGGAGGGCACAGTACAGGAGAAAGCAGGAGGGCACAGTACAGGGGGGGTCAGGAGGGCACAGTACAGGGGGAGTCAGGAGGGCCCAGTACAAGAAAAAGCAGGAGGGCCCAGTACAGGGGGAGTCAGGAGGGTACAGTACAGGAGAAAGCAGGAGGGTACAGTACAGGGGGGGGTCAGGAGGGCACAGTACAGGGGGGGTCAGGAGGGCACAGTACATGGGGGTCAGGAGGGCACAGTACAGGGGGAGTCAGGAGGGCCCAGTACAGGGGGAGTCAGGAGGGCCCAGTACAGGGGGAGTCAGGAGGGCCCAGTACAGGGGGAGTCAGGAGGGCACAGTACAGGGGGAGTCAGGAGGGCACAGTACAGGGGGAGTCAGGAGGGCCCAGTACAGGGGGGAGTTAGGAGGACCCAGTATAGGGGGAGTCAGGAGGGCACAGTACAGGGGGGAGTCAGAAGGGTACAGTACAGGGGGAGTCAGGAGGGCACAGTACAGGGGGAGTCAGGAGGGCACAGTACAGGGGGGAGTCAGAAGGGTACAGTACAGGGGGAGTCAGGAGGGCACAGTACAGGGGGTCAGGAGGGCACAGTACAGGGGGAGTTAGGAGGGCACAGTACAGGGGGGGTCAGGAGGGTACAGTACAGGGGGAGTCAGGAGGGCACAGTACAGGGGGGGTCAGGAGGGCACAGTACAGGGGGGGTCAGGAGGGCACAGTACAGGGGGGTCAGGAGGGCACAGTAAAGGGGAAGGCAGGAGGGCACAGTACAGGGGAAGTCAGGAAGGCACAGTACAGGGGGAGTCAGGAGGGAACAGTACAGAGGGGTCAGGAGGGCACAGTAAAGGGGAAGGCAGGAGGGCACAGTACAGGGGGAGTCAGGAGGGCACAGTAAAGGGGAAGGCAGGAGGGCACAGTACAGGGGGAGTCAGGAGGGCACAGTACAGGGGGAGTCAGGAGGGCACAGTAAAGGGGAAGGCAGGAGGGCACAGTAAAGGGGAAGGCAGGAGGGCACAGTAAAGGGGAAGGCAGGAGGGCACAGTACAGGGGGAGTCAAGAAGGCACAATACTGGGATCACGAGGGCACAGTACAGGTTCTGGGACACTTCTCTTGCCATCCTGGGACAGCTTGGTAAAAAGTGTGACTGTCCTGGCAAATCCGGGACATTTGGCAACTATGATGTAATGCAAAATTATCATGAGGCCCCCCATGCACCTGGGGCCCCTGGGCAATGCTCAGAGGTGCCCATGCATTAACACAGCCAAGATTAGCCATACTTATTTGGGACACCACAGTCAAAATATCACCTCTGCAATTCAGCCAGAAAACCATTACGACCTATTCAGTTTAGGCGATTTGGAATCGCGGACTCAATAGCTACAATTCTGCCCGCAATTCCAAATCGCAGCAAAACGCACAACGCTGTTATCCTTAAGGATACCCCAAACCTGGTGCGATTCTGCCGTGCTTGACGTGTGATGGAATAACACGGTAATCATGGCAAAATGCACCTTTATTAATCTCGTTAAGATTGGCACCTTAATATGCAGTAAAGCATGCTTGTTATACTCACTGTAAAACCTAAGGTGTCAATCCTCTGCTTTGTGTAACAAAGGCTGTTTGATCCTGTCTTCTTTGATCCTCCTCTTCTTCCAGTGTCCCAAATCCCTCTGCTGATAGATCAGAGCTTTAGGGATCACTCTACACATGCTCAGTTACTTCTTCACTCTGCACATGCTCAGTTTTTCTTCTACTGCCCCCAATCCATCTGCTGATAGAACAGAGCCTTGGGGGCAAACTGCACGTGTTCAGTTTCTTCTTCACTCTGCACATGCTCAGTTTCTTCTACTGTCCCCAATCTATCTGCTGATAGAACAAAGCTCTAGGAGTCACTTTGCACATGCTCAGCTTGGTGTGTATTGCTAGAGAGGTTTTTGTTTTCTTGGGAGTGTGATCAGCACAGGGCCAACCAGCTTTGTCCATACAGAGCGTCAGGGGATATGTAGCCTCATAGGACAACCAGGGAAGAATGAAAATGCCTCCTGCAAGCTTTAACCAGTACTTGGCCGGACACTGATAGAAGTCACAAGACTGCTATATACTGCTGATGAAAAAAGGTATTTAGCAGTTTATATTTACTAAAATAATTGCATTTTCATGTTCTGTGTACTGTGAAAGACTAGATATAGTGAATGCAGGGTCCAGGGAGAGCAGATATAGTGAATGCGGGGTCCGGGGAGAGCGGATATAGGGAATGCGGGGTCCGGGGAGAGCGGATATAGTGAATGCGGGGTCCGGGGAGAGTGGATATAGGGAATGCGGGGTCCGGGGAGAGCGGATATAGTGAATGCAGGGTCCGGGGAGAGTGGATATAGTGAATGCGGGGTCCGGGGAGAGCGGATATAGTGAATGCAGGGTCCGGGGAGAGCGGATATAGTGAATGCGGGGTCTGGGGAGAGCGGATATAGTGAATGCAGGGTCCGGGGAGAGTGGATATAGTGAATGCGGGGTCCGGGGAGACCGGATATAGTGAATGTGGGGTCCGGGGAGAGGGGATATAGTGAATGCGGGGTCCAGGGAGACCAGATATAGTGAATGCGGGGTCCGGGGAGAGCAGATATAGTAAATGCAGGGTCCGGGGACAGCAGATGTAGTGAATGCGGGTCCGGGGAGAGAAGATATAGTGAATGCAGTGTCCGGGGAGAGCGGATATAGTGAATGCGGGGCCCGGGGAGAGCGGATATAGTGAATGCAGGGTCCGGGGAGAGCGGATATAGTGAATGCAGGGTCCGGGGAGAGCGGATATAATGAATGCGGGGTCCGGGGAGAGCGGATATCGTGAATGCGGGGTCCGGGGAGAGCAGATATAGTAAATGCAGGGTCCGGGGACAGCAGATGTAGTGAATGCGGGGTCCGGGGAGAGAAGATATAGTGAATGCAGTGTCCGGGGAGAGCGGATATAGTGAATGCGGGGCCCGGGGAGAGCGGATATAGTGAATGCAGGGTCCGGGGAGAGCGGATATAGTGAATGCAGGGTCCGGGGAGAGCGGATATAATGAATGCGGGGTCCGGGGAGAGCGGATATCGTGAATGCGGGGTCCGGGGAGAGCATATATAGTGAATGCGGGGTCCGGGGAGAGCAGATATAGTGAATGCTGGGTCCGGGGAGAGTGGATATAGTGAATGCGGTGTCCGGGGAGAGCATATATAGTGAATGCGGGGTCCGGGGAGAGCATATATAGTGAATGCGGGGTCCGGGGAGAGCGGATATAGTGAATGCTGGGTCCGGGGAGAGTGGATATAGTGAATGCGGTGTCCGGGGAGAGCGGATATAGTGAATGCGGGGTCCGGGGAGAGCGGATATAATGAATGCGGGGTACGGGGAGAGCGGATATAGTGAATGTGGGGTCCGGGGAGAGCGGATATAGTGAATGCGGGGTCCGGGGAGAGCGGATATAGTGAATGTGGGGTCCGGGGAGAGCATATATAGTGAATGCAGGGTCCGGGGAGACCGGATATAGTGAATGCAGGGTCTGGGGAGACCAGATATAGTGAATGCAGGGTCTGGGGAGACCAGATATAGTGAATGCAGGGTCTGGGGAGACCAGATATAGTGAATGCAGGGTCCGCGGAGAGCAGATATAGTGAATGCAGGGTCTGGGGAGAGCAGATATAGTGAATGCAGGGTTCGGGGTTTAAAAGGAGCAGGAGCTTCTTTTGGGCCACAGACACATGTAGGCAGGTGCAGTTAGACGCGTAGCCACTAGGTGTCTCTGTTCCAGAATAGCGTCTGGTAGGATCACCAGTTGCTAGGCCCCTTTTAGGTAGAGCCCTCCTACAGTGATGTCAGGGATGAGGCAGCACCCACATATAAGTCAGGAAGGGAAGGGCATGCTTGGAGTTATGGGAGCTAAAAACCCAACATCTATGTGGATGTAACCAGCACACATCGGCCCTGGACAGAGCAGGAGGCCAGGAGTCATATTCTCAAGAGGGGCTGACTGTAGACTTTCTGTCCCATATGGAGATGCAAAAGGCCATTTAGGCCAGGCCATTATTTCCCTGTGTGAGGCTACTTCCCTGGAAGGTCCCGGAAAAAGATGTACCCAATGTGTAGGTGAATACAGATAGCACAGTCCTCTGAGTACCGATGAACCTGGGGAGAGAAGAGACTGTAAGGGAGTTGGCTGGTAAAGCACAATACATGCTTTCACTTGTGACTACTGTGGACTGTCCACTAAATGTGGGGTGGGGACTACTAAAACCAGCCAACCACGAAACCTCTCTTACAAACTGTATAAAGACATGGTCTGAGAAGTTTGATGGGGGAGGAGCTGAACACAGCCCTGACCTAAACCCTACTGAACACCTTTGTGGGGCTCTAGTCACCAAAACCAGCCAACCACAAAACCCCTCTTACAAACCCTATAGAGACATGGTCTGTAAAGTTTGATGAGGGTGGAGCTGAACACAGAGCCCTGACCTCAACCCTACTGAACACCTTTGTGGGACTCTTGTCACCAAAATCAGCCAACCACGAAACCCCTCTTTCAAACCCTATAGAGACATGGTCTGAAAAGTTTGATGTGGAGGAACTGGACACAGAGCCCCGACCTCAACCTACTGAACACCTTTGTGGGACTCTTGTCACCAAAACCAGACAACCACGAAACCCCTCTTTCAAACCCTATAGAGACATGGTCTGAAAAGTTTGATGTGGAGGAACTGGACACAGAGCCCCGACCTCAACCTACTGAACACCTTTGTGGGGCTCTTGTCACCAAAACCAGACAACCACGAAACCCCTCTTTCAAACCCTATAGAGACATGGTCTGAAAAGTTTGATGTGGAGGAACTGGACACAGAGCCCTGACCTCAACCCTATTGAACACCTTTGTGGAGCTCTTGTCATCAAAATCAGCCAACCACAAAACCCCTCTTACAAACTCTATAGAGACATGGTCTGAAAAGTTTGATGGGGGTGGAGCTGAACACAGCCCTGACCTAAACCCTACTGAACACCTTTGTGGGACTCTTGTCACCAAAATCAGCCAACCACGAAACCCCTCTTACACACGCATAGACAGCCCATTGACACGAATGGGCGGCCCCACATGCGACACATGGAAACGTGTGTAAATCGCACTTTAACAATCACAAGCAAGAACATTCGTTCCCGCAACATGATGTCTGAATGGGGTCTGACTGTTGGAGCTTGAGACCGCCACCTCCCACACACAATGACCTCTTTTGTTTTTTTTTGCCGCAATTTTTTGAAAATGAAGAAACATTCTGATGCTGATATGGTTAAAACACGGAGCCGGGTAATTGGTGCATCAGATAGAAGGAGGAAGAGGCAACAGGGGGTAATGTTAGATGTGCAAAACGAAAAAAATGTGTTTTGTTTCATTCAATTCGTTAAATTAGTATAATTTGTTTTCAGAATTCATTTAATTTAATTTATTCAAATTCAATCAAATTAAAAAATTTTTATGGATTCGAGAATAATTCTAATTTTTCAATCCATAATCCACAATCCATGTGTTTTTGATGGTATACGGGTTATATGAAGATAAAAAAGAAAATGTCCTCCTGCGCTTATATGGGTGAACCTAATTTTAGCCGCAATCACTCAACCTTACCTAATAGATGAAAAAACAATAAATATATAAATAGGGAAGCGCTAATACTAAATAATAATAGACAAATCGACATATAATATTATAATAATAAACACGCAGCGCTCTGATCTCAAACTGAATAATAAAAAATAATAATGAAATAATAATAAAATGGTGAAGCGCTAATAAGTAATAATAAATGACAAATCAACAATAATGATAATAAACACGCGGTGCTCTGGTCCCAAATTGGATCCAATAAAGTGCAAAACTTGTGAAACACACAGGAACAGGGCGACTGACAATTTGGAAACTTGGGCACTGCCCGAAGGCCCGGGGTCAGTAGGGGGCCCCATGAGATGCCCCTGGTACCTTTTTCATAGGCTTTTTGAATTGGGCAAGGACACAGGGGCCCTATACCCCCATTGCCCGGGGGCCCATGATTTGTCAGTCCGCCCCTGCTATCTATCCATTTCTGCTCTCTAACCATTTTTCTCCAGAGCACAGTATATCCTTTTTTACTATTTTCCCATCTTCTGCGTGTCTTTATTTTTGCTCATTTATACTATGGGTGTACTGCATGGGTTGGGTGTACAATATGGCCTCCATGCCCGGAAGTGCGTCACCACGTCACCGGAAGTATACCCTGATGAAGTCACATGACACGTGACGCACCGCGATGGTACGCCCATGAGTTGTCAGTCCGCCCCTGCACAGGAATCACCTGTGGCAACACTTAGTGAATGCAAATCCCCCCTTTCTCCTTATAACAAGGACTATAATGTGATCAATAAATTGTGGTCTCTTATATCAAAAGTGAAAGAAACATACAAATCGTGTTTGGTGCCTAATTTAAATAAATAAATGATAAACCAATCTTAAAAACAGTTGTAATTAACCATTCATATGGCAAATGAAAAACTCTTCAAATAATTCCAATTGACATATAATTGTGATCTGCAAAAACCAAATCGTGCAGGTGGTGCAGTGAGCTGGTGATCTTCACTCTGGTGTCAGATCCTCAAAAATAGCAGAAATGCCCCCTCACCTCCAAACCTTGACCCCCAAGGCCAGCTCGCTTTTAGGATCACCCCAACGATCCTTAACCATTTGCCGCCCGGCCAATGGCCGTTTGGCGGCTGCAAAAGCGCTTCAGCATTCCGGGTGCACGCCATTTGCGTCCTCCCGCACATGCGCAGTTTGCGCAGTTGCAGAGCCCCGCAGCGGCGCGATCTGTCACCGGCCGTGGACCTCGGACACGGCCGATGACAGATCTGAGTACCGGCCCCCTTGCTGGTACCATGTGACCTGCTGTGACCAATCACAGCAGGTCACATGACAGTTGTATACAATGGATGGCTTCATTCATGCCATCCACTGTATACTAGTGCCTAGCTGTGAATGATCACAGCTAATCACATGCACATGTCATGTGATTAGCTGTGGCCAAATCACAGCTAAGCACAAAAAAAAAAAAAAAAAAAACTGAATGAATCGATTTCATTCAGGTAAATTCTTGCTTATAGCAAAGTAATTCTTTGCTATAAGCAAATTGTGTAAAAAAAAAAAAAGAAAATACTGATCACTTCCCCAAAGTAGTACAATGTTACTATGGTAACATTGTACTACTTTGGTCATAGTAAAATATGAAAAAAAAAAATCTTAAGAAAATAAAAAAAAATGTAATAAAAAAATAAAAAAAATAAAAAATATATATATTTTTTTTTTTCATACTGTCACCAGTCAGTGTCCCTGTTCACCGCCATGCCAGTTATATGATGACGCTGTACTGCACTGGTGACAGTATGTAAAAAACAAAATAGTGAAAATAATTTTTTTACTTTTTTCATTTTCTGAAAAATTATGACAAAAAAAAATACAACTTCAAAAAACTCGCCATTCCTCTTATGAAGTACGTCGGACTGTCTACTCTGCAAAAAGGGGTCATTTGGGGATATCTGCCCTGTTCTGACATTTGGGGGATATCTGTACCGTCCTGACATTTGGGGGATATCTGTACTGTCCTGACATTTGGGGGATATCTGTACTGTTCTGACATTTGGGGGATATCTGTACCGTCCTGACATTTGGGGGATATCTGTACTGTCCTGACATTTGGGGGATATCTGTACCGTCCTGACATTTGGGGGATATCTGTATTGTTCTGACATTTGGGAGATATCTGTATTGTTCTGACATTTGGGGGATATCTGTATTGTTCTGACATTTGGGGGATATCTGTACTGTCCTGACATTTGGGGAATATCTGTACTGTCCTGACATTTGGGGGATATCTGTACCGTCCTGACATTTGGGGATATCTCTACTGTCCTGACATTTGGGGGATATCTGTACTGTCCTGACATTTGGGGGATATCTGTACTGTCCTGACATTTGGGGGATATCTGTCCTGTCCTGACATTTGGGGGATATCTGTACTGTCCTGACATTTGGGGGATATCTGTACTGTCCTGACATTCTTGGACCTCAAGATATTAGATTGGCTGTCAGTACTTCAGGATTGATCAATATTCAGATCTATCCCATAGTTTGTGAACTCTATAACTTTCCTACAAACTAAATAATACATCCTAATTTGGGTTATTTTCACCAAAGACATGGAGCAGAATACATCTCGGCCTAAATTTATGAAGAACAATTATTTATTTGTAAACTTTTATAACAGAAACAAAGAAAAACGTGTTTTTTTTAAAACATTTCTGGTCTTTTTTTGTTAATTTAGCAAAAAATAAAAACCACGGCGGTGATTAAATACCACCAAAAGAAAGCTCTAGTTGTGTGAAGAAAATGATAACATTTTAGTTTGGGTACAATGTTGTATGACCGCGCAATTGTCATTCACAGTGTGAGAGCGCTGAAACCTGAAAACTGGCCTGGGCAGGAAGGGGGAAAAGTGCCCGGTATTGAATTGGTGAAGGATACTTTCTCATCACAGGAAAAGATGTCATATGTTCTCCCTTCAGCTGTATCACTTACCCCTCTCAGACTCCTTTCAGGTAACGGTACCGCAATACAGCTCACTCTCCACTCTCTCGGTCATATTAGTGAGATACAAAAAGAATATCCTCCATAGTGCAATATTGTTTTATTGACTTGATGTAGAAATAAAACCAAAATAGTAACACTCACATTTGTTTCCCTTTACACCTCATACTATGGGTGTACTGCATGGGTTGGGTGTACCAATATGGCCTCCACACCCCTAAAGTGCGTCACCACGTCACCGGAAGTTGCGTACCATCGCGGTGCGTCACGTGACTTCATCAGGGTATACTTCCGGTGACGTGGTGACGCACTTACGGGCGTGGAGGCCATATTGTTACACCCAACCCATGCAGTACACCCATAGTATAAATGAGCAAAAATAAAGACGTGCAGAAGATGGGAAATAGTAAAAACGATATACTGTGCTCTGGAGAAAAATGGTTAGAGAGGCAGAAATGGATAGATAGCCGGGGCGGACTGACAACTCATGGGGCCCCCGGGCAATAGGGGATCAAGGGGCCCCTGTGTCCTTGCCCAAACTCAAAAAAGCCTATGAAAAAGGTACCAGGGGCATCTCATGGGGCCCCCTACTGACCCCGGGCCCTCGGGCAGTGCCAGAGTTTCCAAATGGTCAGTCCGCCCCTGATAGATATATAGATAGATAGATAGATAGATAGATAGATAATAGATAGATTGATAGATAGATAGATAGATAGATAGATAGATAGATAGATAATAGATAGATAGATAGATAGATAGATAGATAGATAGATAGATAGATAGATAGATAGAGAGATAGATAGATAGATAGATAGATAGATAGATAGATAGATAGATAATAGATAGATAATAGATAGATAGATAATAGATAGATAATAGATAGATAGATAGATAGATAGATAGATAGATAGATAGATAGATAGATAGATAGATAATAGATATATAGATAGATAGATAGATAGATAGATAATAGATAGATAGATAATAGATAGATAGATAGATAGATAGATAGATAGATAGATAGATAGATAGATAATAGATATATAGATAGATAGATAGATAGATAGATAGATAGATAGATAGATAGATAGATAATAGATAGATAATAGATAGATAGATAGATAGATAGATAATAGATAGATAATAGATAGATAGATAGATAGATAATAGATAGATAATAGATAATAGATAGATAATAGATAGATAGATAGATAATAGATAGATAGATAGATAGATAATAGATAGATAGATAGATAGATAGATAGATAGATAGATAGATAATTGGATGGAAGGAAGAAAAATGGAAAGATACATACAGTATCTCCCAGAAGAGTGTCCTCCCCTTCCCCAAACTGTATACAATATACATATATATATATATATATATATATATATATATATATATATATAGTATCTCCCAGATGTGAGTCCCCCCTCCCCTCACATTTGTGTCAATATTTGATTCTCTCTTTTCATGTGACAACACTGAAGAAATGACACTTTGCTACAATGTGATGTAGTCAGTGTACAGCTTGTATAACATGGAAATTTGCTGTCCACTCAAAATAACTCAACACACCGCCATTAATGTCTAAACCGCCGGCAACAAAAGTGACTCCACCCCTAAGTGACAAGGTCCAAATTGGGCCCCATCAGCCATTTTCCCTCCCTGGTGTCATGTGACTCGTTGGTGTTACAAGGTCTCAGGTGTGAATGGGGAGCGGGGGGGTTACATTTGGTGTTATCGCTCTCACTCTCTCATACTGGTCACTGGAAGTTCAACATGGCACCTCATGCCAAAGAACTCTCTGAGGATCTGAAATAAAGAATTGTTGCTCTACATAAAGATGGCCGAGGCTATAAGAAGATTGCCGAGACCCTGAAACTGAGCTGCAGCACGGTGGTCAAGACCATACAGCGGTGTAACAGGATGGGTTCCCCTCAGTACAGGCCTCGCCATGGTCCACCAAAGAAGTTGAGTGCACGTGCTCAGCATCATATCCAGAGGTTGTCTTTGGGAAATAGATGTATGAGTGCTGCCAGCATTGCTGCAGAGGGTGAAGGGGTGGGGGGGTCAGCCTGTCAGTGGGGCCAGCATTGCTGCAGAGGGTGAAGGGGGGGTGGGGTGGGGGGTCAGCCTGTCAGAGCTCAGGCCATACGCCGCACACTGCATCACATTGGTCTGCATGGCTGTCATCCCAGAAGGAAGCCTCTTCTAAAGATGATGCACAAGAAAGTCCGCAAATAGTTTGCTGAAGACAAGCAGACTAAGGACATGGATGACTGGAACCGTCTCCTGTGGTCTGATGACACCAACATCAACTGATTGGATTCATATGGTGTCAGGCGTGTGTGACGGCAACCAGGTGAGGAGTACAAAGACAAGTGTGTCTTGCCTACAGTCAAGCATGGTGGTGGGAGTGTCATGGTCGAGGGCCGCATGGTGGTGGGAGAGTCATGGTCTGGGGCCCCATGGTGGTGGGAGTGTCATGGTCTGGGGCCCCATGATGGTGGGAGTGTCATAGTCTGGGGCCCCATGGTGGCGGGAGTGTCATGGTCTGGGGCCGCATGGTGGTGGGAGTGTCATGGTCTGGGACCCCATGGTGGTGGGAGTGTCATGGTCTGGGGACCCATGGTGGTAGGAGTGTCATGGTCTGGGGCCCCATGGTGGTGGGAGTGTCATGGTCTGGGGCCCCATGGTGGTGGGAGTGTCATGGTCTGGGGCTGCATGAGTGCTGCTGGCACTGGGGAGCTACAGTTCATTGAGGGAACCATGAATGCCAACATGTACTGTGACATACTGAAGCAGAGCTTGATCCCCTCCCTTCCGAGACTGGGCCGCAGGGCAGTATTCCAACATGATAACGACCCCAAACACACCTCCAAGACCACCACTGCCTTGCTAAAGAAGCTGAGGGTGAAGGTGATGGACTGGCCAAGCATGACTCCAGACCTGAACCCTATTGAACATCTGTGGGGCATCCTTAAACGGAAGGTGGAGGAGTGCAAGGTCTCTAACATCCACCAGCTCTGTGACGTCTTCATGGAGGAGTGGAAGAGGTCTCCAGTGGCAACCTGTGAAGCTCTGGTGACCTCCATGCCCAAGAGGGTGAAGGCAGTGCTGGAAAATAATGGCGGTCACACAAAATATTGACACTTTGGGCCTAATTTGGACCTTGTCACTTAGGGGGGGACTCACTTTTGTTGCAAGCGGTTTAGACATTAATGGCGGTGTGTTGAGTTATTTTGAGGGGACAGCAAATTTCCATGTTATACAAACTGTACACTGACTACGTCACATTATTTATTTATCGAGTTTATATAGCGCCAAAGGGTTTGCTCAGCACTGTACAATAGAGGGGGGACAATACATGAAACAGTACAGTAACATCAAACAGCACATGAGGGGTAAGAGGGCCCTACTCTTTCGAGCTTACAATCTAGGAGGGAGGGGGTAGAGGTACAGGAGGAAATGGCTGTGGGGGATGGAGTGGTAGGAGGAGGGAAGGGCAGCGGCTGTTAGGTGAGGGTGGGGTAGGCTTCCCTGAAGAGGTGGGTTTTCAGGGAGCGCCTGAAGGTGAGGAGGGAAGGTGACAGTCTGATGGATTGGGGTAGTGAGTTCCAGAGGATGGGGGAGGACCTGGAGAAGTCTTGCAGTCGTGCGTGGGAGGAGGAGACCAGGGAGCTAGATAGAAGGAGGTCCTGTGAAGAGCGAAGGGTACGGGTAGGGTGGTACCTGGGAATCAGGTCGGTGAGGTAGTTAGGGGCAGTGTTGTGAATGGCTTTATAGGTCAGGGTGAGCAATTTGAATTTAATGCGTTGGGCAATGGGGAGCCAGTGGAGGGAGAGGCAGAGGGGGGTGGCAGAGGTGGAGCAGGTGGTGAGGTGGATGAGTCTGGCAGCTGAGTTCAGGATGGTCTGAAGCGGGGAGAGTTTGCACTGGGGTAGGCCGATGAGGAGGGAGTTGCAGTAGTCACATTGTAGCAAAGTGTCATTTCTTCAGTGTTGTCACATGAAAAGAGAGAATCAAATATTGACACAAATGTGAGGGGTGGACTCACTTCTGGGAGATACTGTGTATGTGTATATATATATGTACGAGAGAGAGAGAGAGAGAGAGAGATGGGTGGCTGGATGGATGAGTGGATGGATAGGTGGGTGGATGGGTAACTGGATGGATGGATGGGTGGATGGGTGGATGGATGGGTGTGTGGGTGGATGGATGGATTAGTGGGTGGGTGGGTGGATGGATGGATGGATGGGTGGCTGGATGGATGGATGGGTGGCTGGATGAATGGATGGATGGATGGGTGGCTGGGTGGATGGATGGATGGATGGATGGATGGATGGAGGACTGGATGGGTGGATGGATGGATGGATGGATGGATGGGTGGCTGGATGGGTGGATGGATGGATGGATGGATGGGTGGCTGGATGGGTGGATGGATGGGTGGCTGGATGGTGGACAGTATCTGCATGGAGTTGAATGTTCTCTCTGTGGATTTCCTCTGCTTGTGGCTCGGTTGGCTCCTGTCTCCATTGTATGTATTTGTATGAAGGTGAGTTGGGGGACTTTAGATTGTAAGCTCTTGGCGTCAGGCACTGATATGAATGTCCAATATGTATGTAAAGTGATTTGGAGACTGAGTTCGCTCCAGCAATACCTGTAGCAGACAGATCTGGAAGAAGTGGAAGCCATGACAGTCGTGTGTTACCCGTCTGTTGTGCTAATTACGCGCCGCGCTCCGCAGTCAGCAGATTGAACCCAACAAATATTAACAAACCGAAAGTCATTTAGTACATTATACGCTATTAAACCGAGGAAATGTCGGCACCGGGGGAAAACGCCGGCAAAAATGTACACACCGCGCACGCCGATCTATTTCAACTAATTCCCCGAAGACGGCTTCATGACTGAATCATGCAAATGAAGGAGACTTTGTAATCCTGTTAGAAATGAAGCTTTTTTTTTTTTTATTAGATGTTTTGTCAGCTGCGGGTCTCGGGAAATGCCGGCGATCCCTCCGTACATCGAATCCCCTGGTTTTTTTGGTTGTAATGTGACAATCACCGGGGAAGGATTAGGAAATCGATCGGTAGGCGGATCTGTAGCCAGGAAATAACTCATTCGAGATGTCAAATGGCGATAAAGTCCCTTGTTGATCGACTTTCCTTTGAAGTTTTGGGTCGAGTTTTGTGCACTTTGAAGGGAATTTTTACACTTTTTTTTTTCATCAATTATTATTTCAGAACAAAGTCCTTCAGTTTTTCTACAGCTTGTTTTACAGAGAAAAAAGAAAAACAAGATAGAGGAAGCCATACACTGTGGGAATTTCGGCCAATTCCTGATGACCTGGCCAGGGGCGGACTGACAACTCATGGGGCCCCAGAGCAATAGGGGATCATGGCGCCCCTGTGTCCTTGTCCAAACTGAAAAAAGCCTATGAAAAAGGTACGAGGGACATCTCATGGGGCCTCTTACTGACCCCAGGCCCTCGGGCAGTGCCCGAGTTTCGAAATGGTCAGTCCACCCCTTGACCTGGCCAAAATGTGCTCAATGGATGGCTCTGTTGGCCATTCCCCCCAACCCAACATCCCTCCATTGAAAAATAGAAGCAGCCTGGAGGAAAATTGTTGGACGCAGCTACTGTTTGGGTATTTTGACCGCCATTGGGGCTACATACAATGGGCACATTGATTGGTCCATCCGCGTAGGCAGGGGCGGACTGACAACTCATGGGGCCAGGCAATAGGGGATCATGGGGCCCCTGTGTCCATGCCCACACTCAAAAAAGCCTATGTAAAAGGTACCAGGGGCTTCTCATGGGGCCCCCTACTGACCCCGGGCCCTCGGACAGTGCCCGAGTTTCCAAATGGTCAGTCCGCCCCTGAGCATAGGTAGAGGAGATGGGTATTTATTTAATTTTGTTTCTTAACCACTTCCCATCCGGCCCATAAACGGCCCCCTCACTCCCTGTCCATGCGCGCTCCCTGTGAGTGTGCAGCACTGCGATCCCGTGCCCGCTGTGTCCTCCGAACACAGTGGAACACCGATCGTCGTACGGGACCTCTGTGCGAGGTCCCAATCATGTGATCACTGACTGGCCAATCAGTGATCACATGAAGAGTAGTAAGCAAGACGCCACTTCTGGCATCGTTGCTTACTACGTGTGAAATCTGTGAATGATCACCGAGGTCACATGGTACAGGGCCATTCACAACAGCCTTGTACCATGGGGCAAGCTGTGACCAATCACAGCTCACACAGTAGTTCTCAATGGCTGCAGGAATGCAGCCAGAGAGAAGGAAAAATTATTGCTTTTACAGCCTTTATGGGTGTAAAAGCAATCAGTGTAAAAAAAATAAAAAATCTTCATCACCCCCTACAAGTAGTACAGTGTCACTATGGTGACACTGTACTGCTAGGGTGATGGTACGTAAAAAAAAAAAAAGCATAAATAATAATATAAAAAAATAAAATTAAAATGTAAAAAATATTTTTTAAAAATTATAATTATTGGATATAAACTAATTTGGGTTATGTTTTTTACTAAAAAGATAACGGAATAAATTTATGAAGAAAGATTATTTATTTGCAAAATTTTATAAGAAAAACACTTTTTTTTCAAAATTTTTGGATTTTTTCATTTTAAACAATAAGAAAAAAGAAAATATTTTTCAAAATGTTTGGACTTTTTCATTTTAAAAAATAAGAAAAATAAAGAAAAAAAATCCCAGTGGTGAATAAATACCAGCAAAACAAAGTTTTATCTGTCTCAAAAAAATGTAGAAAAATTCATATGGGTACAGTGTTGCATGACTGCGCAATTGTCATTCAAAGTGTGATAGCGCTGAAAGCTGAAAATTGGCCTGGACAGGAAGGGGGTGAAAGTGTCCGGACTGGAAGGGGGGGAAAGTGTCCGGACTGGAAGGGGGGGAAAGTGTCCGGACTGGAAGGGGGGGAAAGTGTCCGGACTGGAAGGGGGGGAAGTGTCTGGACTGGAAGGGGGGGGAATTGTCCAGACTGGAAGGGGGTGAAAGTGTCCGGACTGGAAGGGGGGGAAAGCGTCCCGACTGGAAGGAGGGGAAAGCGTCCGGACTGGAAGGAGGGGGAATTGTCCGGACTGGAAGGGGGTGAAAGTGTCCGGACTGGAAGGGGGTGAAAGTGTCCGGACTGGAAGGGGGGGAAGTGTCTGGACTGGAAGGGGGGGGAATTGTCCAAACTGGAAGGGGATGAAAGTGTCCGGACTGGAAGGGGGGGAAAGTGTCCGGACTGGAAGGGGGTGAAAGCGTCCAGACTGGAAGGGGGGGAAAGTGTCCGGACTGGAAGGGGGTGAAAGTGTCCGGACTGGAAGTGGTTAATTCAGCCTGCAAAATGAGCAAAAAAAACTAAAATCAATCAGTATATGTCAAGCTAACCATACACTGCGCACAATTTTTATTGCTCCCGGGGAAGTCGGAGAAATGAGTTCAGCGCGTAAGCAGGTGTAGTTCCACGTCCTTGCACAGGTGGCGCTGTTGCAGCAGCTGCTATGAAGAGAGGATGGAGAAGAGGAACTTTTTGTTTTCCACTGAGGCCTCCATAGGCATCATCAGGGGAGCAGCTGTCTGATTGGCGCCTTTTTTCCAGGAAAACCTTGGTGGCCATCTTTAGTGAGGGCAGTGCTAATAAATAGAAATGTCCCGCTACAGTTGGCATGAGTTTGCAATGTGGGGACAGGAACCCACTGGTGGGAGATGGTGTGTCTAGCATAGGGAAAGGTTCCGGTGAAGGAGGGACAGTGTAGGGACCTTATGCCTGAGCTGCTACCTTGGGCCTCCTTCTTCCATCTCTCGGGTGTTGTTGTCACTGCACCGCCTACCAGTCACCTCCTTTGCCAGATGCTGTTGGGTATCGGAAACCTGTCTACAGTATGGAGACTGTGTACTGTGAGTCCTTCTACATTTACTCCACTTGGGGTATCAAACATCTGGCCCCTCTTACAAGTAGGTGGCCCTGGAAAATTTAGAGGACATGGAGGAAAATTGGTGGGCGACAAGCAACTGCATCTAATCAGGTGCAGCCACTGTTGGGGCATTTTGACAGTTGGTGGGCCGGCTGAAAAATTACAATAGCCACTGGAGGAGATTGGTCCATCCATGCTGTATAGCAACAGTCTCCAAACTTTCTAAACAAAGGGCCAGTTTACTGCCCTTTAAACTTTGGGGGAGTAGGGGGGGAGGGGTGGAATGGACTGTTGCCAATGAGAGTAGAAAATGATATCAGCGGAAAGAATAGTGTCCTATCATTGGTGTCAGTGGGGGGGGGGGGGGGGATTGTACTCCATGATTGGTGTCAGTGGGAGGAATAGTGTTCCTTAATTGGTGTCAGTGGGAAGAATAGTGCCCCATCATTGGTGTCAGTGGGGGGGGGGGATAGTACTCCATGATTGGTGTCAGTGGGAGGAATAGTGCCCCATCATTGGTGATGTCAGTGGGAGGAATAGTGTCCCATCATTGGTGTCAGTGGGAGGAACAGTGCCCCATCATTGGTGTCAGTGGGAGGAATAGTGCCCCATCATTGGTGATGTCAGTGGGAGGAATAGTGTCCCATCATTGGTGTCAGTGAGAGGAATAGTGCCCCATCATTGGTGTCAGTGGGAGGAATAGTGCCCCATCATTGGTATCAGTTGGAGGAATAGTGCCCCATCATTGGTATCAGTAGGAGGAATAATGCCCCATCATTGGTGTCAGTGGGAGGAATAGTGCCCCATCATTGGTGATGTCAGTGGGAGGAATAGTGACTCATCATTGGTGTCAGTGGGAGGAATAGTGCCCCATCATTGGTGTCAGTGGAAGGAATAGTGCCCCATCATTGGTGTCAGTGGGAGGAATAGTGCCCCATCATTGGTGTCAGTGGGAGGAGTAGTGCCCCATCATTGGTGTCAGTGGGAGGAATAGTGCCCCATCATTGGTGTCAGTGGGAGGAATAGTGCCCCATCATTGGTGTCAGTGGGATGAATAGTGTCCCATCATTGGTGTCAGTGTGGGGGATAGTGCCCCATCATTGGTGTCAGTGGAAGGAATAGTGCCCCATCATTGGTGTCAGTTGGAGGAATAGTGCCCATCATTGGTGTCAGTGGGAGGAATAGTGCCCCATCATTGGTGTCAGTGGGAGGAATAGTGCCCCATCATTGGTGTCAGTGGGAGGAATAGTGCCCCATCATTGGTGTCAGTGGGAGGAATAGTGCCCCATCATTGGTGTCAGTGGGAGGAATAGTGCCCCATCATTGGTGTCAGTGGGAGGAATAGTGCCCCATCATTGGTATCAGTAGGAGGAATAGTGCCCCATCATTGGTGTCAGTGGGATGAATAATGCCCCATCATTGGTGTCAGTGGGAGGAATAGTGTCCCATCATTGGTGTCAGTGGGAGGAATAGTGCCCCATCATTGGTATCAGTAGGAGGAATAGTGCTTGATATACGTGGATTTTGCAAAAGCATTTAACACAGCTCCCTACACACGGCTAATGCGTAAGGTAAAGTCTGCAGGATGGAAAATTCCGAATGTAAATGGATAGAAAACTGGCTAAAAGATTGTATTCAGAGAGTAGTGGGTAATGATTCATACTCTGAGTGGTCTGGGGGTGTGAGTGGGGTAACCCAAGGTTCAGTGTTATTAGTGGGGTACCCCAAGGTTCAGTGTTGGGACCCTTACTTTTTAATATATTTATAAATAATATCGGGTCTTGGATTGTAAATCCCATTTCAGTCTTTGCAGATGACACCAAGCTGTGCCGGGGAATAACGTCCTTACAGGATGTCTACAACTTACAAGCCGACCTCAATGCTCTGTGTAATTGGGGGACTATGGGGCCAATGAGGTCTAATGGTGATAAATGTAAGGTTCTGCACTTGGGGACTAAGAATATGCATCATACATACTAGGGGGGGTACAACTGGGGGGAATCATTGGTGGAGAAGGATCTGGGGGGGGGGGTCAGTGGTGGAGAAGGATCTGGGGGGGGGGGTCAATGGTGGAGAAGGATCTGGGGGTTCAGGGAGATCACAAGCTTAATAATGGCAGCAATGCCAAGCTGCGGGTTCTAAATTAGCAAAATCCTCTCTTGTATTTGGAGAGGTATAGACTCCAGAGAGATATCATCCCCCCCCCCCCCCAGTACAAATCATTAGTAAGACCTCATCTGCAATATGCAGTTAAGTTTTGGGCTCCAATTCACAAAAAGAACATTGGGGAACTGGAGAAAGTACAGAGAAGGGCAACCAAACTGATACGAGGCATGGAGGAGATCAACTATGAGGAAAGATTAGAGGAACTGAATTTATTCTCTACTGAGAAGAGGAGATTAAGGGGGGATATGATCACCATGTATAATACATAAGGGGGGATATGATCTCCATGTATAATACATAAGGGGGGATATGATCTCCATGTATAATACATAAGGGGGATATGATCACCATGTATAATACATAAGGGGGGATATGATCTCCATGTATAATACATAAGGGGGGATATGATCTCCATGTATAATACATAAGGGGGGATATGATCACCATGTATAATACATAAGGGGGATATGATCTCCATGTATAATACATAAGGGGGGGGATATGATCTCCATGTATAATACATAAGGGGGGATATGATCTCCATGTATAATACATAAGGGGGGGTATGATCTCCATGTATAATACATAAGGGGGGGTATGATCACCATATATAATACATAAGGTGGGGGATAGGATCTCCATGTATAATACATAGGGGAGGATATGATCTCCATGTACAATACATAAGGGGGGGATATGATCTCCATGTATAATACATAAGGGGGGGATATGATCTCCATGTATATTACATAAGGGGGGATATGATCTCCATGTATAATACATAAGGGGGGATATGATCACCATGTATAATACATAAGGGGGGGATATGATCTCCATGTATAATACATAAGGGGGGATATGATCTCCATGTATAATACATAAGGGGGGATATGATCTCCATGTATAATACATAAGGGGAGGATATGATCTCCATGTATAATACATAAGGGGGGGATATGATCTCCATGTATAATACATAAGGGGGGGATATGATCTCCATGTATATTACATAAGGGGGGATATGATCTCCATGTATAATACATAAGGGGGGGATATGATCTCCATGTATAATACATAAGGGGGGATATGATCTCCATGTATAATACATAAGGGGGGGGGGATATGATCACCATGTATAATACATAAGGGGGGGGATATGATCTCCATGTATAATACATAAGGAGGGATATGATCACCATGTATAATACATAAGGGGGGGGATATGATCTCCATGTATAATACATAAGGAGGGATTTGATCACCATGTATAATACATAAGGGGGGGATATGATCTCCATGTATAATACATAAGGGGGGATATGATCTCCATGTATAATACATAAGGGGGGATATGATCTCCATGTATAATACATAAGGGGGGATATGATCTCCATGTATAATACATAAGGGGGGATATGATCTCCATGTATAATACATAAGGGGGGATATGATCTCCATGTATAATGCATAAGGGGGGTATGATCTCCATGTATAATACATAAGGGGGGATATGATCTCCATGTATAATACATAAGGAGGGATTTGATCACCATGTATAATACATAAGGGGGGGATATGATCTCCATGTATAATACATAAGGGGGGATATGATCTCCATGTATAATACATAAGGGGGGATATGATCTCCATGTATAATACATAAGGGGGGATATGATCTCCATGTATAATACATAAGGGGGGATATGATCTCCATGTATAATGCATAAGGGGGGTATGATCTCCATGTATAATACATAAGGGGGGATATGATCTCCATGTATAATACATAAGGGGGGGGATATGATCTCCATGTATAATACATAAGGGGGGGATATGATCTCCATGTATAATACATAAGGGGGATATAATCTCCATGTATAATACATAAGGGGGGATATGATCTCCATGTATAATACATAAGGGGGGGATATGATCACCATGTATAATGCATAAGGGGAGTATGATCTCCATGTATAATACATAAGGGGGGATATGATCTCCATGTATAATACATAAGGGGGGATATGATCTCCATGTATAATACATAAGGGGGGATGTGATCTCCATGTATAATACATAAGGGGGGATGTGATCTCCATGTATAATACATAAGGAGGTGATATGATCACCATGTATAATACATAAGGGGGGATATGATCTCCATGTATAATACATAAGGGGGGGATATGATCTCCATGTTTAATACATAAGGGGGGATATGATCTCCATGTATAATACATAAGGGGGGGATATGATCTCCATGTTTAATACATAAGGGGGGATATGATCTCCATGTATAATACATAAGGGGGGATATGATCTCCATGTATAATACATAAGGGGGGGATATGATCTCCATGTTTAATACATAAGGGGGGATATGATCTCCATGTATAATACATAAGGGGGGGATATGATCTCCATGTTTAATACATAAGGGGGGATATGATCTCCATGTATAATACATAAGGGGGGGTATGATCTCCATGTATAATACATAAGGGGGGATATGATCTCCATGTATAATACATAAGGGGGATGTGATCTCCATGTATAATACATAAGGGGGATATGATCTCCATGTATAATACATAAGGGGGGATATGATCTCCATGTATAAATACATCGGGGGGATATGATCTGCATGTATAAATACATCGGGGGGATATGATCTCCATGTATAAATACATCGGGGGGATATGATCTGCATGTATAATACATAAGGGGGGGATATGATCTCCATGTTTAATACATAAGGGGGATGTGATCTCCATGTATAATACATAAGAGGGGGATATGATCTCCATGTATAATACATAAGGGGGGATATGATCACCATGTATAATACATAAGGGGGGATATGATCTCCATGTATAATACATAAGGGGGGATATGATCTCCATGTATAATACATAAGGGGGGTATGATCTCCATGTATAAATACATCGGGGGGATATGATCTGCATGTATAATACATCAGTGGTTCATATAGTGAACTCGGTGTAGTTATTCCCCCTGAGGACATCACAGAGGACAAGGGGGCGCTTTTCATGTCTGGAGGAAAAGAAATTTAATCTCCAAACTAGGAAAGGTTCTTCACAGTAAGAGCTGTGAGAATGTGGAATAGACTCCCTCCAGAGTTGGTTGTGGCCAGCTCAGTAGATTGCTGTAGGAAAGTCCTGGATTCTTTCTTGGATACACAGAATATAACTGGATATAACATTTATAGGGAAAGTTGATCCAGGGAATATCCGATTGCCTCTCGGGGGATCAGGAAGGAATGTTTTCCCTGCAGGAGAAAATTGGATCATGCTTTGCTGGTTTTTTTTGCCTTCCTCTGGATCAACTGTGGGAGTAGGATTGTAACTTTTTTTTTTAATGGTTGAACTGGATGGACTTTTGTCTTTTTTCAGCCAAACTAACTATGTAACTATGTATATCAGTAGGAGAAATAGTGTTCCAAGGGCCAGATGAAGCCACGCAAGGGGCCCGCGGGCCGTAGTTTGGAGACCCCTGCTGTATAGCATAGGTGGAGGGATCAGTCATTTTTCGTTCACTCTGCAGGCAGTGTATGGTTAGTTTCAGATTGGTCATACATTGTACAAATTTCGGATGGCCCCTGAGGAACTGGCAGAGATTTGGCAGACAGTGTTTGTCCCTGTCAGCCGCCTCCCACCCGACATCCCGTGATTGAAAATTGATAAAGATGGAAAATTGTGGGCTGAGAAGTGGCTGCTTCCAGCCAGAAGCAGTTGCTGTTGGGGTGTTTTGACAGCCGGGGGACCAGCGGCCAGCATACAATAGACACTGTGGGAGATCCGTCTATCTCTCAGTATATGGTCATACAAATTCCCAAAGATTTTCGAGGGACCGGCTGAAAGGGAGACCCTGTAGGCCACATACTGCCCAACACGGAAATCAAAATCGCATTGAAAAGTCGAAGGAACCAGGAGAACGATTGTTGGAAGGCAAGTGGCCCCTGGGGGGTAATTCTACCCATAATCCTAACAATAACCCCCATCAGAGTCCTCTGAGTAACCCTAAACCTAATCTTCCTGCAATCATAACCTGAACTCTACCCGTCCCGAAACCCCAACCCTGAGGGCTTATCGACACCCCAACTCAGGAGGAAATGTGGGAAATCGTGGATAACATCATCATTCATCATCAAGGCCGGATCTAGGTGAGTGCTGGGGTGGTCTGTGCCCCCCACAGATTTTAGCTGTTCCCCGCCCAGTTCTCTGAGAGAGCATGAGCCAGTCTGATGCAGACAGTTGATGTAAGGGGGCACTCTGATGGGGACATCTGATGTAAGGGGTACTCTGATGGAGACAACAGATGTAAGGGGGCACTCTGATGGGGACATCTGATGTAAGGGGGCACTCTGATGGGGACATCTGATGTAAGGGAACACTCTGATGGGGACATCTGATGTAAGGGGGCACTCTGATGGGGACATCTGATGTAAGGGGTACTCTGATGGGGACATCTGATGTAAGGGGTACTCTGATGGAGACAACAGATGTAAGGGGGCACTCTGATGGGGACATCTGATGTAAGGGGTACTCTGATGGAGACAACAGATGTAAGGGGGCACTCTGATGGGGACATCTGATATAAGGGGCACTCTGATGGGGACATCTGATGTAAGGGGGCACTCTGATGGGGACATCTGATGTAAGGGGCACTCTGATGGGGATATCTGATGTAAGGGGGCACTCTGATGGGGACATCTGATGTAAGGGCCACTCTGATGGGGACATCTGATGTAAGGGAGTACTCTGATGGGGACATCTAATGTAAGGGGGCATTTTGATGGGGACACATGTTGTAAGGGGGTACTCTGATGGGGACATCTGATGTAAGGGAGTACTCTGATGGGGACACCTGATGTAAGGGAGTACTCTGATGGGGACATCTGATGTAAGGGGTACTCTGATGGAGACAACAGATGTAAGGGGGCACTCTGATGGGGACATCTGATGTAAGGGAGTACTCTGATGGGGACACCTGATGTAAGGGGGCACTCTGATGGGGACATCTGATGTAAGGGGTACTCTGATGGAGACAACAGATGTAAGGGGGCACTCTGATGGGGACATCTGATGTAAGGGCCACTCTGATGGGGACATCTGATGTAATGGAGTACTCTGATGGGGACATCTAATGTAAGAGGGCATTTTGATGGGGACACATGTTGTAAGGGGGTACTC
Organism: Staurois parvus; assembly: GCF_062004578.1. NCBI lineage: Eukaryota > Metazoa > Chordata > Amphibia > Anura > Ranidae > Staurois > Staurois parvus. Next base: position 436,246 of record NW_028318857.1, on the reverse strand, counting down.
TGATGGGGACACCTGATGTAAGGGAGTACTCTGATGGGGACATCGGATGTAAGGGGTACTCTGATGGAGACAACAGATGTAAGGGGGCACTCTGATGGGGACATCTGATGTAAGGGAGTACTCTGATGGGGACACCTGATGTAAGGGGGCACTCTGATGGGGACATCTGATGTAAGGGGTACTCTGATGGAGACAACAGATGTAAGGGGGCACTCTGATGGGGACATCTGATGTAAGGGGCACTTTGATGGGGACATCTGATGTAAGGGGGCACTCTGATGGGGACATCTGATGTAAGGGGGCACTCTGATGGGGACATCTGATGTAAGGGCCACTCTGATGGGGACATCTGATGTAAGGGAGTACTCTGATGGGGACATCTAATGTAAGGGGGCATTTTGATGGGGACACATGTTGTAAGGGGGTACTCTGATGGGGACATCTGATGTAAGGGGCACGCTGATGGGGACACCAGATGTAAGGGGGCACGCTGATGGAGACACCTGATGTAAGGGAGTACTCTGATGGGGACACCAGATGTAAGGGAGTACTCTGATGGGGACATCTGATGGAAGGGGGTACTCTGATGGGCACTCCTGATGTAAGGGGGTACTCTGATGGGCACACCTGATGTAAGGGGGTACTCTGATGGAGACATCTGATGGAAGGGGGTACTCTGATGGGCACACCTGATGTAAGGGGGTACTCTGATGGGGACATCTGATGTAAGGGGGCACTTTGATGGGGACACATGTTGTAAGGGGGTACTCTGATGGGCACACCTGATGTAAGGGGTACTGTGATGGGGACGTCTGATGGAAGGGGGTACTCAGATGCGGACAACTGATGTAAGGGGGCACTCTGATGGGAATAACTGGTCGTATGTAAGGGGGATTCTAATGGGGACTCTAATGTAAGGAGGGGGGCCTTGGATAGGGACACTGATATAAGGGAACACTTCTAATGAGATTACCTGATGTAAGGGCACACTCTGATGGGGACACCTGATGAAAGGGGGCATGCTGAAAGGGACACCTGAAGTAAGGGGGTACCCAGATGGGGACAACTGATGTAAGGGGGCACTCTGATGGGGACACCTGTTGGAAGGTGGGACTCTGATGGGTACCTTGATGTAAGGGGGTACTCTGATGGGGATACCTGATGTTAGGGGGTACTCTGATAGGAATGATTGATGTAAGGGGGCACTCTGATGGGGGTAACTGGTCATTTGTAAGGGTGACTATTA